>NC_135807.1:107302391-107445095 GCF_964213995.1 Mustelus asterias | reverse complement strand
GAATGTCCAGGCTTTCCCACCAGAGGGAAGTTCTGAGGCGGGTGCCACCAGAGTGAATGTCCGGGGCGGTGCCACCAGATTGAATGTCCGGTGTGGGCCCACCGGAGGGAAGGTCCGGGGCGGTCCCACCGGAGGGAAGGTCCGGGGCGGTCCCAGCGGACGGAAAGTCCGGGGCGGTCCCACCGGAGGATAGGTCTGGGGCGGTCCCACCGGAGGGATGGTCCGGGGCGGTCCCACCGGAGGGATGGTCCGGGGCGGTCCCACCGGAGGGATGTTCCGGGGCGGTCCCACCGGAGGGATGGTCCGGGTCGGTCCCACCGGAGGGAGGGTCCGGGGCGGTCGGACCGGATGGAAGGTCCAGGGCGGTCCCACCGGAGGGAAGGTCCGGGGCGGTCCAGCCGGAGGTACGGTCCGGGGCAGTCCCACCGGAGAGAAGGTGCGGTCCCACCGGAGGAATTGTCCGTGGCGGTCCCACCGGAGTGATGGTCCGGGGCGATCCCACCGGTGGGACGGTCCGGTGCGGTCCCACCGGAGGGAAGGTCTGGGGCGGTCCCACCGGAGGGAAGGTCCGGGGTGGATCCGTCCGGGGCGGTTCCATCCGTGGGCAAGGACCGGGCCGGTCCTACCGGAGGGAGGGTCCAGGGCGGTCGGACCGGAGGGAATGTCCGGGGCGGTCCCACCGGAGGGAAGGTCCGGGGCGGTCCCACCGGAGGGAGGATCCGGGGCGGTCCCACCGGAGGGAAGGTCCGGGGCAGTCCCACCGGAGGGAAGGACCGGGGCGATCCCGCTGGAGGGAAGGTCCGGGGCGGTCCCAACGGAGGAAAGATCCGGGGCCGTCTCAACAGAGGGATGGTCCGGGGTGGTCCCACTGGAGAGATGGTCCAGGGCGGTCCCACCGGAGGGAAGGTCCGGGGCGATCCCACCGGAGGGAAGGTCCGGGGCGGTCCCACCGGTGGGAAGGACCGGGGCGGTCCCACCAGAGGGAAGGTCCGGGGCGGTCCCACCGGAGGGAAGGTCTGGGGCGGTCCCACCGGAGGGAAGGTCCGGGGCGGTCCCACCGGACGGAATGTCCGGGACGGTGCCACCGGACGGAATGTCCGGGGCGGTCCTACCGGGAGGGAAGGTCCGGTTTGGTCCCACCAGAGGGAAGGTCCGGGGCGGTCCCACCGGAGGGAAGGTCTGGGGCGGTCCCACCGGAGGGAAGGTCCGGGGCGGATCTGTTCGGGGCGGTTCCATCCGTGGGCAAGGACCGGGCCGGTCCCACCGGAGGGAGTGTCCGGGGCGGTCCCACCAGAGGGAGGGTCCGGGGCGGTCCCACCGGAGGGAAGGTCCGGGGCGGACCCACCGGAGGGAAGGTCCGGGGCGGTCCCACCGGAGGGAACGTCCGGGGCGGCCCCACCGGAGGGAAGGTCAGGAGCGGTCCCACCGGAGGGAAGGTCCGGGGCGGTCCCACCGGAGGGAAGGTCCAGGGAGGACCCACCGGAGGGAAGGTCCGGGGCGGTCCCACCGGAGGGAAGGTCCGGGGCGGTCTCACCGGAGGGAAGGTCCGGGGCGGTCTCACCGGAGGGAAGGTCCGGGGCGGTCCCACCGGAGGGAACGTCCAGGGCGGTGGGACCGAAGGGAAGTCCGGGGCGGTCCCACCGGAGGGAAGGTCCAGGGCGGTCCCACCGGAGGGAGGGTCCGGGGCGGTCCCACCGGAGGGAGGGTCCGGGGCGGTCCCACCGGAGGGAGGGTCCGGGGCGGTCCCACCGGAGGGAAGGTCCAGGGCGGTCCCACCGGAGGGACAGTCAGGGGCTGTCCCACCGGAGGGAATGTCCAGGCTTTCCCACCAGAGGGAAGTTCTGAGGCGGTGCCACCAGAGTGAATGTCCGGTGCGGTCCCACGGGAGGGAATGTCCAGGCTTTCCCACCAGAGGGAAGTTCTGAGGCGGTGCCACCAGAGTGAATGTCCGGGGCGGTGCCACCAGATTGAATGTCCGGTGTGGGCCCACCGGAGGGATGGTCCGGGTCGGTCCCACCGGAGGGAAGTTCCTGTGCGGTCCCACCGGAGGTACGGTCCGGGGCGGTCCCGCCAGAGGGAAGGTTTGGGGCGGTCCCACCGGAGGGAAGGTCCGGGGCGGTCCAATCCGGGGGCAAGGACCGGGGCGGTCCCATCGGAGGGAGGGTCCAGGGCAGTTGGACCGGAGGGAAGGTCCAGGGCGGTCCCACCGGAGGGAAGGTCCTGTGCGGTCCCACCGGTGGAAAGTTCCAGGGCGGTCCCGCCGGAGGGAAGGTCCGGGGCGGTCCCACCGGAGGGAAGGTCCAGGGCGGTCCAAACGTAAGGAAGGTCGGGGGCGTTCCCACCGGAGGGAAGGTCTGGGGCGGTGTCACCAGAGTGAATGTCCGGTGCGGTCCCACGGGAGGGACTGTCCGGGGCGGTGCCACCAGAGTGAATGTCCGGTGCGGTCCCACCGGAGGGAAGGTCCGGGGTCCGGGGCGGGGGGTCCCACCGGAGGGAAGGTTTGGGGAGTTCCCACCGGAGGGAAAGTCCAGGGCGGACCCACCGGAGGGAAGGTCCGGGGCGGTCCCACCGGAGGGAAGGTCCGGGGCGGTCCCACCGGAGGGAAGGTCCGGGGCGGTCTCACCGGAGGGAAGGTCCGGGGCGGTCTCACCGGAGGGAAGGTCCGGGGCGGTCTCACCGGAGGGAAGGTCCGGGGGCGGTCACACCGGAGGGAAGGTCCAGGGCGGTCCCACCGGAGGGAAGGTCCGGGGCGGTCCCACCGGAGGGAAGGTCCAGGGCGGTCCCACCGGAGGGAAGGTCCGGGGCGGTCCCACCGGAGGGAAGGTCCGGGGCGGTCCCCACCGGAGGGAGGATCCGGGGCGGTCCCAGCGGAGGGAAGGTCCGGGGCAGTCCCACCGGAGGGAAGGTCCGGGGCGGTCCCACCGGAGGGAAGGTCCGGGGCGGTCCCACCGGAGGGAGGATCCGGGGCGGTCCCAGCGGAGGGAAGGTCCGGGGCAGTCCCACCGGAGGGAAGGTCCGGGACAGTCCCACCGGAGGGAAGGACCGGGGCGATCCCGCCGGAGGGAAGGTCCGGGGCGGTCCCAACGGAGGAAAGATCCGGGGCCGTCTCAACAGAGGGATGGTCCGGGGTGGTCCCACTGGAGAGATGGTCCAGGGCGGTCCCACCGGAGGGAAGGTCCGGGGCGATCCCATCGGAGGGAAGGTCCGGGGCGGTCCCACCGGTGGGAAGGACCGGGGCGGTCCCACCGGAGGGAAGGTCCGGGGCGGTCCCACCGGAGGGAAGGTTTGGGGCGATCCCACCGGAGGGAAGGTCCGGGGCGGTCCCACCGGAGGGAAGGTTTGGGGCGATCCCACCGGAGGAAGGTCCGGGGCGGTCCCACCGGAGGGAAGGTTTGGGGCGATCCCACCGGAGGGAAGGTCCGGGGCGGTCCACTCCAGGGGCAATGACCGGGGTGGTCCAACTGGAGGGAGGGTCCGGGGTGGTCTCACCGGAGGGAAGGTCAGGGGCGGTACCAACGGAGGGAAGGTCTGGGGCGGTCCCACCGGAGGAGGGTCCGGGGCGGTCGGACCGGAGGGATGGTCCGGGGCTGTCCCACCGGAGGGAATGCCCAGGGCTTTCCCACCGGTTGGAAGGTCCGGGGCGGTCCCACCGGTGGGCAGGTCCGGGGCTGTCCACCGGAGGGGAATCCCCAGGGCTTTCCCACCGGAGGGAAGGTCTGGGGCGGTGCCACCAGAGTGAATGTCCGGTGCGGTCCCACCGGAGGGATCGTCCGGGGCGGTCCCACCGGAGGGAAGGTACGGGGCGGTCCAATCCGGGGGCAAGGACCGGGTCGGTCCCACCGGAGGGAGGGTCCGGGCGGTCGGACCGGATGGAAGGTCCAGGTCGGTCCCACCGGAGGGAAGTCCGGGGCGGTCCAGCCGGAGGTACGGTCCGGGGCGGTCCCGCCAGAGGGAAGTTCTGGGGCGGTCCCGCCGGAGGGATGGTCCGGGGCGGTCCCAGCGGAGAGAAGGTGCGGGGCGGTCCCACCGGAGGGATGGTCCGTGGCGGTCCCACCGGAGGGATGGTCTGGGGCGGTCCCACCGGTGGGACGGTCCGGGGTGGTCCCACCGGAGGGAAGGTCCGGGTGGTCCCACCGGAGGGAAGGTCCGGGGCGGTCCCAGCGGACGGAAGGTCCGGGGCGGTCCCACCGGAGGATAGGTCTGGGGCGGTCCCACCGGAGGGATGGTCCAGGGCGGTCCCACCGGAGGGATGGTCCATGGCGGTCCCACCGGAAGGATGTTCCGGGGCGGTCCCACCGGAGGGATGGTCCGGGTCGGTCCCACCGGAGGGAGGGTCCGGGGCGGTCGGACCGGATGGAAGGTCCGGGGCGGTCCCACCGGAGGGAGGATCCGGGGCGGTCCCAGCGGAGGGAAGGTCCGGGGCAGTCCCACCGGAGGGAAGGTCCGGGGCGGTCCCACCGGAGGGAAGGTCCGGGGCGGTCCCACCGGAGGGAGGATCCGGGCGGTCCCAGCGGAGGGAAGGTCCGGGGCAGTCCCACCGGAGGGAAGGTCCGGGACAGTCCCACCGGAGGGAAGGACCGGGGCGATCCCGCCGGAGGGAAGGTCCGGGGCGGTCCCAACGGAGGAAAGATCCGGGGCCGTCTCAACAGAGGGATGGTCCGGGGTGGTCCCACTGGAGAGATGGTCCAGGGCGGTCCCACCGGAGGGAAGGTCCGGGGCGATCCCATCGGAGGGAAGGTCCGGGGGCGGTCCCACCGGTGGGAAGGACCGGGGCGGTCCCACCGGAGGGAAGGTCCGGGGCGGTCCCACCGGAGGGAAGGTTTGGGGCGATCCCACCGGAGGGAAGGTCCGGGGCGGTCCCACCGGAGGGAAGGTTTGGGGCGATCCCACCGGAGGGAAGGTCCGGGGCGGTCCCACCGGAGGGAAGGTTTGGGGCGATCCCACCGGAGGGAAGGTCCGGGGCGGTCCACTCCAGGGGCAATGACCGGGGTGGTCCAACTGGAGGGAGGGTCCGGGGTGGTCTCACCGGAGGGAAGGTCAGGGGCGGTACCAACGGAGGGAAGGTCTGGGGCGGTCCCACCGGAGGGAGGGTCCGGGGCGGTCGGACCGGAGGGATGGTCCGGGGCTGTCCCACCGGAGGGAATGCCCAGGGCTTTCCCACCGGTTGGAAGGTCCGGGGCGGTCCCACCGGTGGGCAGGTCCGGGGCTGTCCCACCGGAGGGAATCCCCAGGGCTTTCCCACCGGAGGGAAGGTCTGGGGCGGTGCACCAGAGTGAATGTCCGGTGCGGTCCCACCGGAGGGATCGTCCGGGGCGGTCCCACCGGAGGGAAGGTACGGGGCGGTCCAATCCGGGGGCAAGGACCGGGTCGGTCCCACCGGAGGGAGGGTCCGGGGCGGTCGGACCGGATGGAAGGTCCAGGTCGGTCCCACCGGAGGGAAGGTCCGGGGCGGTCCAGCCGGAGGTACGGTCCGGGGCGGTCCCGCCAGAGGGAAGTTCTGGGGCGGTCCCGCCGGAGGGATGGTCCGGGGCGGTCCCAGCGGAGAGAAGGTGCGGGGCGGTCCCACCGGAGGGATGGTCCGTGGCGGTCCCACCGGAGGGATGGTCTGGGGCGGTCCCACCGGTGGGACGGTCCGGGTGGTCCCACCGGAGGGAAGGTCCGGGGTGGTCCCACCGGAGGGAAGGGTCCGGGCGGTCCCAGCGGACGGAAGGTCCGGGGCGGTCCCACCGGAGGATAGGTCTGGGGCGGTCCCACCGGAGGGATGGTCCAGGGCGGTCCCACCGGAGGGATGGTCCATGGCGGTCCCACCGGAAGGATGTTCCGGGGCGGTCCCACCGGAGGGATGGTCCGGGTCGGTCCCACCGGGAGGGAGGGTCCGGGGCGGTCGGACCGGATGAAGGTCCAGGGCGGTCCCACGGAGGGAAGGTCCGGGGCGATCCAGCCGGAGGTACGGTCCGGGGCGGTCCCGCCAGAGGGAAGGTCCGGGGCGGTCCCGTCGGAGGGATGGTCCGGGGGCGGTCCCACCGGAGGGAAGGTCCGGGGCGGTCCCACCGGAGGGAAAGTCCGGGGCGGTCCCACCGGAGGGAAGGTCCGAGGCAGTCCCACCGGAGAGAAGGTGCGGTCCCACCGGAGGAATGGTCCGTGGCGGTCCCACCGGAGGGATGGTCCGGGGCGATCCCACCGGTGGGACGGTCCGGTGCGGTCCCACCGGAGGGAAGGTCTGGGGCGGTCCCACCGGAGGGAAGGTCCGGGGTGGATCCGTCCGGGGCGGTTCCATCCGTGGGCAAGGACCGGGCCGGTCCTACCGGAGGGAGGGTCCAGGGCGGTCGGACCGGAGGGAATGTCCGGGGCGGTCCCACCGGAGGGAAGGTCCGGGGCGGTCCCACCGGAGGGAGGATCGGGGCGGTCCCACCGGAGGGAAGGTCCAGGCTTTCCCACCAGAGGGAAGTTCTGAGGCGGTGCCACCAGAGTGAATGTCCGGTGCGGTCCCACGGGAGGGAATGTTCAGGCTTTCCCACCAGAGGGAAGTTCTGAGGCGGTGCCACCAGAGTGAATGTCCGGGGCGGTGCCACCAGATTGAATGTCCGGTGTGGGCCCACCGGAGGGATGGTCCGGGTCGGTCCCACCGGAGGGAAGGTCCTGTGCGGTCCCCCGGAGGTACGGTCGGGGCGGTTCCGCCAGAGGGAAGGTTTGGGGCGGTCCCACCGGAGGGAAGGTCCGGGGCGGTCCAATCCGGGGGCAAGGACCGGGGCGGTCCCATCGGAGGGAGGGTCCAGGGCTGTTGGACCGGAGGGAAGGTCCAGGGCGGTCCCACCGGAGGGAAGGTCCTGTGCGGTCCCACCGGTGGAAAGTTCCAGGGCGGTCCCGCCGGAGGGAAGGTCCGGGGCGGTCCCGCCGGAGGGAAGGTCCGGGGCGGTCCCGTCGGAGGGAAGGTCCGGGCGGTTCCGCCGGAGGGAAGGTCCGGGGCGGTCCCGCCGGACGGAAAGTCCAGGCGGTGCCACCGGAGGGAAGGTCAGGGGCGGTACCACCGGAGGGAAGGTCCGGGGTGGTCCCACCGGAGGGAATGTCCGGGGCGGTGCAACCGGAGGGAAGGTCCGGGGCGGTCCCACCTGAGGGAAGGTCCGGGGCGGTCCCACCGGAGGGAAGGTCTGGGGCGGTCCCACCGGAGGGAAGGTCCGGGGTGGTCCCACCGGAGGGAAGGTCCGGGGCAGTCCCCACCGGAGGGAAGGTCCGGGGCGGTCAAACGTAGGGAAGGTCCGGGGCGGTCCCACCGGAGGGAAGGTCCGGGGTGGTCCCACCGGAGGGAAGGTCCGGGGCGGTCCCACCGGAGGGAAGGTCCGGGGTGGTCCCACCGGAGGGAAGGTCTGGGGCGGTCCCACCGGAGGGAAGGTCCGGGGCGGTCCAAACGTAAGGAAGGTCGGGGGCGTTCCCACCGGAGGAAGGTCTGGGGCGGTGCCACCAGAGTGAATGTCCGGTGCGGTCCCACCAGAGGGAAGGTCCGGGGCGGTCCCACCGGAGGGAAGGTTTGGGGAGTTCCCACCGGAGGGAAGGTCCAGGGCGGACCCACCGGGAGGGAAGGTCCGGGGCGGTCCCACTGGAGGGAAGGTCCGGGGCGGTCTCACCGGAGGAAGGTCGGGGCGGTCTCACCGGAGGGAAGGTCCGGGGCGGTCACACCGGAGGGAACGTCCAGGGCGGTGGGAACGAAGGGAAGTCCCGGGCGGTCCCACCGGAGGGAAGGTCCGGGGCGGTCCCACCGGAGGGAAGGTCCAGGGCGGTCCCACCGGAGGGAAGGTCCAGGGCGGTCCCACCGGAGGGAGGGTCCGGGGCGGTCCCACCGGAGGGAGGGTCCGGGGCGGTCCCACCGGAGGGAAGGTCCAGGGCGGTCCCACCGGAGGGACGGTCAGGGGCTGTCCCACCAGAGGGAATGTCCAGGCTTTCCCACCAGAGGGAAGTTCTGAGGCGGTGCCACCAGAGTGAATGTCCGGTGCGGTCCCACGGGAGGGAATGTCCAGGCTTTCCCACCAGAGGGAAGTTCTGAGGCGGTGCCACCAGAGTGAATGTCCGGGGCGGAGCCACCAGATTGAATGTCCGGTGTGGGCCCACCGGAGGGATGGTCCGGGTCGGTCCCACCGGAGGGAAGGTTTGGGGCGGTCCCACCGGAGGGAAGGTATGGGGCGGTCCAATCCGGGGGCAAGGACCGGGGCGGTCCCACCGGAGGGAGGGTCTGGGGCGGTCCCACCGGAGGGAAGGTCCAGGGCGGTCCCACCGGAGGGAAGGTCCTGTGCGGTCCCACCGGAGGTACGGTCCGGGGCGGTCTCGCCAGAGGGAAGGTTTGGGGCGGTCCCACCGGAGGGAAGGTCCGGGGTGGTCCAATCCGGGGGCAAGGACCGGGGCGGTCCCACCGGAGGGAGGGTCCAGGGCAGTCGGACCGGAGTGATGGTCCGGGGCGATCCCACCGGTGGGACGGTCCGGTGCGGTCCCACCGGAGGGAAGGTCTGGGGCGGTCCCACCGGAGGGAAGGTCCGGGGTGGATCCGTCCGGGGCGGTTCCATCCGTGGGCAAGGACCGGGCCGGTCCCACCGGAGGGAAGGTCCAGGGAGGACCCACCGGAGGGAAGGTCCGGGGCGGTCCCACCGGAGGGAAGGTCCGGGGCGGTCCCACCGGAGGGAACGTCCAGGGCGGTGGGAACGAAGGGAAGTCCGGGGCGGTCCCACCGGAGGGAAGGTCCAGGGCGGTCCCACCGGAGGGAGGGTCCGGGGCGGTCCCACCGGAGGGAGGGTCCGGGGCGGTCCCACCGGAGGGAGGGTCCGGGGCGGTCCCACCGGAGGGAGGGTCCGGGGCGGTCCCACCGGAGGGAGGGTCCGGGGCGGTCCCACCGGAGGGAGGGTCCAGGCTTTCCCACCAGAGGGAAGTTCTGAGGCGGTGCCACCAGAGTGAATGTCCGGGGCGGTGCCACCAGATTGAATGTCCGGTGTGGGCCCACCGGAGGGATGGTCCAGGTCGGTCCCACCGGAGGGAAGGTCCTGTGCGGTCCCACCGGAGGTACGGTCCGGGGCGGTCCCGCCAGAGGGAAGGTTTGGGGCGGTCCCACCGGAGGGAAGGTCCGGGGCGGTCCAATCCGGGGGCAAGGACCGGGGCGGTCCCATCGGAGGGAGGGTCCAGGGCAGTTGGACCGGAGGGAAGGTCCAGGGCGGTCCCACCGGAGGGAAGGTCCTGTGCGGTCCCACCGGTGGAAAGTTCCAGGGCGGTCCCGGCGGAGGGAAGGTCCGGGGCGGTCCCGCCGGAGGGAAGGTCCGGGGCGGTCCCGTCGGAGGGAAGGTCCGGGGCGGTTCCGCCGGAGGGAAGGTCCAGGGCGGTCCCGCCGGAGGGAAGGTCCGGGGCGGTCCCACCGGAGGGAAGGTCCGGGGCGGTCCCACCGGAGGGAGGATCCGGGGCGGTCCCACCGGAGGGAAGGTCCGGGGCGGTCCCACCGGAGGGAAGGTCCGGGGCGGACCCACCGGAGGGAAGGTCCGGGGCGGTCCCACCGGAGGGAAGGTCCAGGGAGGACCCACCGGAGGGAAGGTCCAGGGAGGTCCCACCGGAGGGAAGGTCCGGGGCGGTCTCACCGGAGGGAAGGTCCGGGGCGGTCTCACCGGAGGGAAGGTCCGGGGCGGTCTCACCGGAGGGAAGGTCCGGGGCGGTCCCACCGGAGGGAACGTCCAGGGCGGTGGGACCGAAGGGAAGTCCGGGGCGGTCCCACCGGAGGGAAGGTCCAGGGCGGTCCCACCGGAGGGAGGGTCCGGGGCGGTCCCACCGGAGGGAGGGTCCGGGGCGGTCCCACCGGAGGGAGGGTCCGGGGCGGTCCCACCGGAGGGAGGGTCCGGGGCGGTCCCACCGGAGGGAAGGTCCAGGGCGGTCCCACCGGAGGGACGGTCAGGGGCTGTCCCACCGGAGGGAATGTCCAGGCTTTCCCACCAGAGGGAAGTTCTGAGGCGGTGCCACCAGAGTGAATGTCCGGTGCGGTCCCACGGGAGGGAATGTCCAGGCTTTCCCACCAGAGGGAAGTTCTGAGGCGGTGCCACCAGAGTGAATGTCCGGGGCGGTGCCACCAGATTGAATGTCCGGTGTGGGCCCACCGGAGGGATGGTCCGGGTCGGTCCCACCGGAGGGAAGGTCCTGTGCGGTCCCACCGGAGGTACGGTCCGGGGCGGTCCCGCCAGAGGGAAGGTTTGGGGCGGTCCCACCGGAGGGAAGGTCCGGGGTGGTCCAATCCGGGGGCAAGGACCGGGGCGGTCCCATCGGAGGGAGGGTCCAGGGCAGTCGGACCGGAGGGAAGGTCCAGGGCGGTCCCACCGGAGGGAAGGTCCTGTGCGGTCCCACCGGTGGAAAGTTCCAGGGCGGTCCCGCCGGAGGGAAGGTCCGGGGCGGTCCCGCCGGAGGGAAGGTCCGGGGCGGTCCCGTCGGAGGGAAGGTCCGGGGCGGTCCCGCCGGACGGAAAAGTCCAGGGCGGTGCCACCGGAGGGAAGGTCAGGGGCGGTACCACCGGAGGGAAGGTCCGGGGTGGTCCCACCGGAGGGAAGGTCCGGGTCGGTCCCACCGGAGGGAGGGTCCGGGGCGGTCGGACCGGATGGAAGGTCCAGGGCGGTCCCACCGGAGGGAAGGTCCGGGGCGATCCAGCCGGAGGTACGGTCCGGGGCGGTCCCGCCAGAGGGAAGGTCCGGGGCGGTCCCGTCGGAGGGATGGTCCGGGGCGGTCCCACCGGAGGGAAGGTCCGGGGCGGTCCCACCGGAGGGAAAGTCCGGGGCGGTCCCACCGGAGGGAAGGTCCGGGGCAGTCCCACCGGAGAGAAGGTGCGGTCCCACCGGAGGAATGGTCCGTGGCGGTCCCACCGGAGGGATGGTCCGGGGCGATCCCACCGGTGGGACGGTCCGGTGCGGTCCCACCGGAGGGAAGGTCTGGGGCGGTCCCACCGGAGGGAAGGTCTGGGGCGGTCCCACCGGAGGGAAGGTCCGGGGTGGATCCGTCCGGGGCGGTTCCATCCGTGGGCAAGGACCGGGCCGGTCCTACCGGAGGGAGGGTCCAGGGCGGTCGGAACGGAGGGAATGTCCGGGGCGGTCCCACCGGAGGGAAGGTCCGGGGCGGTCCCACCGGAGGGAGGATCCGGGGCGGTCCCACCGGAGGGAAGGTCCGGGGCGGTCCCACCGGAGGGAAGGTCCGGGGCGGACCCACCGGAGGGAAGGTCCGGGGCGGTCCCACCGGAGGGAACGTCCGGGGCGGCCCCAAAGGAGGGAAGGTCAGGAGCGGTCCCACCGGAGGGAAGGTCCGGGGCGGTCCCACCGGAGGGAAGGTCCGGGGCGGTCCAAACGTAGGGAAGGTCCGGGGCGGTCCCACCGGAGGGAGGGTCCGGGGCGGTCCCACCGGAGGGAGGGTCCGGGGCGGTCCCACCGGAGGGAGGGTCCGGGGCGGTCCCACCGGAGGGAAGGTCCAGGGCGGTCCCACCGGAGGGACGGTCAGGGGCTGTCCCACCAGAGGGAATGTCCAGGCTTTCCCACCAGAGGGAAGTTCTGAGGCGGTGCCACCAGAGTGAATGTCCGGTGCGGTCCCACGGGAGGGAATGTCCAGGCTTTCCCACCAGAGGGAAGTTCTGAGGCGGTGCCACCAGAGTGAATGTCCGGGGCGGTGCCACCAGATTGAATGTCCGGTGTGGGCCCACCGGAGGGAAGGTCCGGGGCGGTCCCACCGGAGGGAAGGTCCGGGGCGGTCCCAGCGGACGGAAAGTCCGGGGCGGTCCCACCGGAGGATAGGTCTGGGGCGGTCCCACCAGAGGGATGGTCCGGGGCGGTCCCACCGGAGGGATGGTCCGGGGCGGTCCCACCGGAGGGATGTTCCGGGGCGGTCCCACCGGAGGGATGGTCCGGGTCGGTCCCACCGGAGGGAGGGTCCGGGGCGGTCGGACCGGATGGAAGGTCCAGGGCGGTCCCACCGGAGGGAAGGTCCGGGGCGGTCCAGCCGGAGGTACGGTCCGGGGCAGTCCCACCGGAGAGAAGGTGCGGTCCCACCGGAGGAATTGTCCGTGGCGGTCCCACCGGAGTGATGGTCCGGGGCGATCCCACCGGTGGGACGGTCCGGTGCGGTCCCACCGGAGGGAAGGTCTGGGGCGGTCCCACCGGAGGGAAGGTCCGGGGTGGATCCGTCCGGGGCGGTTCCATCCGTGGGCAAGGACCGGGCCGGTCCTACCGGAGGGAGGGTCCAGGGCGGTCGGACCGGAGGGAATGTCCGGGGCGGTCCCACCGGAGGGAAGGTCCGGGGCGGTCCCACCGGAGGGAGGATCCGGGGCGGTCCCACCGGAGGGAAGGTCCGGGGCAGTCCCACCGGAGGGAAGGACCGGGGCGATCCCGCTGGAGGGAAGGTCCGGGGCGGTCCCAACGGAGGAAAGATCCGGGGCCGTCTCAACAGAGGGATGGTCCGGGGTGGTCCCACTGGAGAGATGGTCCAGGGCGGTCCCACCGGAGGGAAGGTCCGGGGCGATCCCACCGGAGGGAAGGTCCGGGGCGGTCCCACCGGTGGGAAGGACCGGGGCGGTCCCACCAGAGGGAAGGTCCGGGGCGGTCCCACCGGAGGGAAGGTCTGGGGCGGTCCCACCGGAGGGAAGGTCCGGGGCGGTCCCACCGGACGGAATGTCCGGGACGGTGCCACCGGACGGAATGTCCGGGGCGGTCCTACCGGAGGGAAGGTCCGGTTTGGTCCCACCAGAGGGAAGGTCCGGGGCGGTCCCACCGGAGGGAAGGTCTGGGGCGGTCCCACCGGAGGGAAGGTCCGGGGCGGATCTGTTCGGGGCGGTTCCATCCGTGGGCAAGGACCGGGCCGGTCCCACCGGAGGGAGTGTCCGGGGCGGTCCCACCAGAGGGAGGGTCCGGGGCGGTCCCACCGGAGGGAAGGTCCGGGGCGGACCCACCGGAGGGAAGGTCCGGGGCGGTCCCACCGGAGGGAACGTCCGGGGCGGCCCCACCGGAGGGAAGGTCAGGAGCGGTCCCACCGGAGGGAAGGTCCGGGGCGGTCCCACCGGAGGGAAGGTCCAGGGAGGACCCACCGGAGGGAAGGTCCGGGGCGGTCCCACCGGAGGGAAGGTCCGGGGCGGTCTCACCGGAGGGAAGGTCCGGGGCGGTCTCACCGGAGGGAAGGTCCGGGGCGGTCCCACCGGAGGGAACGTCCAGGGCGGTGGGACCGAAGGGAAGTCCGGGGCGGTCCCACCGGAGGGAAGGTCCAGGGCGGTCCCACCGGAGGGAGGGTCCGGGGCGGTCCCACCGGAGGGAGGGTCCGGGGCGGTCCCACCGGAGGGAGGGTCCGGGGCGGTCCCACCGGAGGGAAGGTCCAGGGCGGTCCCACCGGAGGGACAGTCAGGGGCTGTCCCACCGGAGGGAATGTCCAGGCTTTCCCACCAGAGGGAAGTTCTGAGGCGGTGCCACCAGAGTGAATGTCCGGTGCGGTCCCACGGGAGGGAATGTCCAGGCTTTCCCACCAGAGGGAAGTTCTGAGGCGGTGCCACCAGAGTGAATGTCCGGGGCGGTGCCACCAGATTGAATGTCCGGTGTGGGCCCACCGGAGGGATGGTCCGGGTCGGTCCCACCGGAGGGAAGTTCCTGTGCGGTCCCACCGGAGGTACGGTCCGGGGCGGTCCCGCCAGAGGGAAGGTTTGGGGCGGTCCCACCGGAGGGAAGGTCCGGGGCGGTCCAATCCGGGGGCAAGGACCGGGGCGGTCCCATCGGAGGGAGGGTCCAGGGCAGTTGGACCGGAGGGAAGGTCCAGGGCGGTCCCACCGGAGGGAAGGTCCTGTGCGGTCCCACCGGTGGAAAGTTCCAGGGCGGTCCCGCCGGAGGGAAGGTCCGGGGCGGTCCCACCGGAGGGAAGGTCCAGGGCGGTCCAAACGTAAGGAAGGTCGGGGGCGTTCCCACCGGAGGGAAGGTCTGGGGCGGTGTCACCAGAGTGAATGTCCGGTGCGGTCCCACGGGAGGGACTGTCCGGGGCGGTGCCACCAGAGTGAATGTCCGGTGCGGTCCCACCGGAGGGAAGGTCCGGGGCGGTCCCACCGGAGGGAAGGTTTGGGGAGTTCCCACCGGAGGGAAAGTCCAGGGCGGACCCACCGGAGGGAAGGTCCGGGGCGGTCCCACCGGAGGGAAGGTCCGGGGCGGTCCCACCGGAGGGAAGGTCCGGGGCGGTCTCACCGGAGGGAAGGTCCGGGGCGGTCTCACCGGAGGGAAGGTCCGGGGCGGTCTCACCGGAGGGAAGGTCCGGGGCGGTCACACCGGAGGGAAGGTCCAGGGCGGTCCCACCGGAGGGAAGGTCCGGGGCGGTCCCACCGGAGGGAAGGTCCAGGGCGGTCCCACCGGAGGGAAGGTCCGGGGCGGTCCCACCGGAGGGAAGGTCCGGGGCGGTCCCACCGGAGGGAGGATCCGGGGCGGTCCCAGCGGAGGGAAGGTCCGGGGCAGTCCCACCGGAGGGAAGGTCCGGGGCGGTCCCACCGGAGGGAAGGTCCGGGGCGGTCCCACCGGAGGGAGGATCCGGGGCGGTCCCAGCGGAGGGAAGGTCCGGGGCAGTCCCACCGGAGGGAAGGTCCGGGACAGTCCCACCGGAGGGAAGGACCGGGGCGATCCCGCCGGAGGGAAGGTCCGGGGCGGTCCCAACGGAGGAAAGATCCGGGGCCGTCTCAACAGAGGGATGGTCCGGGGTGGTCCCACTGGAGAGATGGTCCAGGGCGGTCCCACCGGAGGGAAGGTCCGGGGCGATCCCATCGGAGGGAAGGTCCGGGGCGGTCCCACCGGTGGGAAGGACCGGGGCGGTCCCACCGGAGGGAAGGTCCGGGGCGGTCCCACCGGAGGGAAGGTTTGGGGCGATCCCACCGGAGGGAAGGTCCGGGGCGGTCCCACCGGAGGGAAGGTTTGGGGCGATCCCACCGGAGGGAAGGTCCGGGGCGGTCCCACCGGAGGGAAGGTTTGGGGCGATCCCACCGGAGGGAAGGTCCGGGGCGGTCCACTCCAGGGGCAATGACCGGGGTGGTCCAACTGGAGGGAGGGTCCGGGGTGGTCTCACCGGAGGGAAGGTCAGGGGCGGTACCAACGGAGGGAAGGTCTGGGGCGGTCCCACCGGAGGGAGGGTCCGGGGCGGTCGGACCGGAGGGATGGTCCGGGGCTGTCCCACCGGAGGGAATGCCCAGGGCTTTCCCACCGGTTGGAAGGTCCGGGGCGGTCCCACCGGTGGGCAGGTCCGGGGCTGTCCCACCGGAGGGAATCCCCAGGGCTTTCCCACCGGAGGGAAGGTCTGGGGCGGTGCCACCAGAGTGAATGTCCGGTGCGGTCCCACCGGAGGGATCGTCCGGGGCGGTCCCACCGGAGGGAAGGTACGGGGCGGTCCAATCCGGGGGCAAGGACCGGGTCGGTCCCACCGGAGGGAGGGTCCGGGGCGGTCGGACCGGATGGAAGGTCCAGGTCGGTCCCACCGGAGGGAAGGTCCGGGGCGGTCCAGCCGGAGGTACGGTCCGGGGCGGTCCCGCCAGAGGGAAGTTCTGGGGCGGTCCCGCCGGAGGGATGGTCCGGGGCGGTCCCAGCGGAGAGAAGGTGCGGGGCGGTCCCACCGGAGGGATGGTCCGTGGCGGTCCCACCGGAGGGATGGTCTGGGGCGGTCCCACCGGTGGGACGGTCCGGGGTGGTCCCACCGGAGGGAAGGTCCGGGGTGGTCCCACCGGAGGGAAGGTCCGGGGCGGTCCCAGCGGACGGAAGGTCCGGGGCGGTCCCACCGGAGGATAGGTCTGGGGCGGTCCCACCGGAGGGATGGTCCAGGGCGGTCCCACCGGAGGGATGGTCCATGGCGGTCCCACCGGAAGGATGTTCCGGGGCGGTCCCACCGGAGGGATGGTCCGGGTCGGTCCCACCGGAGGGAGGGTCCGGGGCGGTCGGACCGGATGGAAGGTCCAGGGCGGTCCCACCGGAGGGAAGGTCCGGGGCGATCCAGCCGGAGGTACGGTCCGGGGCGGTCCCGCCAGAGGGAAGGTCCGGGGCGGTCCCGTCGGAGGGATGGTCCGGGGCGGTCCCACCGGAGGGAAGGTCCGGGGCGGTCCCACCGGAGGGAAAGTCCGGGGCGGTCCCACCGGAGGGAAGGTCCGAGGCAGTCCCACCGGAGAGAAGGTGCGGTCCCACCGGAGGAATGGTCCGTGGCGGTCCCACCGGAGGGATGGTCCGGGGCGATCCCACCGGTGGGACGGTCCGGTGCGGTCCCACCGGAGGGAAGGTCTGGGGCGGTCCCACCGGAGGGAAGGTCCGGGGTGGATCCGTCCGGGGCGGTTCCATCCGTGGGCAAGGACCGGGCCGGTCCTACCGGAGGGAGGGTCCAGGGCGGTCGGACCGGAGGGAATGTCCGGGGCGGTCCCACCGGAGGGAAGGTCCGGGGCGGTCCCACCGGAGGGAGGATCCGGGGCGGTCCCACCGGAGGGAAGGTCCAGGCTTTCCCACCAGAGGGAAGTTCTGAGGCGGTGCCACCAGAGTGAATGTCCGGTGCGGTCCCACGGGAGGGAATGTTCAGGCTTTCCCACCAGAGGGAAGTTCTGAGGCGGTGCCACCAGAGTGAATGTCCGGGGCGGTGCCACCAGATTGAATGTCCGGTGTGGGCCCACCGGAGGGATGGTCCGGGTCGGTCCCACCGGAGGGAAGGTCCTGTGCGGTCCCACCGGAGGTACGGTCCGGGGCGGTTCCGCCAGAGGGAAGGTTTGGGGCGGTCCCACCGGAGGGAAGGTCCGGGGCGGTCCAATCCGGGGGCAAGGACCGGGGCGGTCCCATCGGAGGGAGGGTCCAGGGCTGTTGGACCGGAGGGAAGGTCCAGGGCGGTCCCACCGGAGGGAAGGTCCTGTGCGGTCCCACCGGTGGAAAGTTCCAGGGCGGTCCCGCCGGAGGGAAGGTCCGGGGCGGTCCCGCCGGAGGGAAGGTCCGGGGCGGTCCCGTCGGAGGGAAGGTCCGGGGCGGTTCCGCCGGAGGGAAGGTCCGGGGCGGTCCCGCCGGACGGAAAAGTCCAGGGCGGTGCCACCGGAGGGAAGGTCAGGGGCGGTACCACCGGAGGGAAGGTCCGGGGTGGTCCCACCGGAGGGAATGTCCGGGGCGGTGCAACCGGAGGGAAGGTCCGGGGCGGTCCCACCTGAGGGAAGGTCCGGGGCGGTCCCACCGGAGGGAAGGTCTGGGGCGGTCCCACCGGAGGGAAGGTCCGGGGTGGTCCCACCGGAGGGAAGGTCCGGGGCAGTCCCACCGGAGGGAAGGTCCGGGGCGGTCCAAACGTAGGGAAGGTCCGGGGCGGTCCCACCGGAGGGAAGGTCCGGGGTGGTCCCACCGGAGGGAAGGTCCGGGGCGGTCCCACCGGAGGGAAGGTCCGGGGTGGTCCCACCGGAGGGAAGGTCTGGGGCGGTCCCACCGGAGGGAAGGTCCGGGGCGGTCCAAACGTAAGGAAGGTCGGGGGCGTTCCCACCGGAGGGAAGGTCTGGGGCGGTGCCACCAGAGTGAATGTCCGGTGCGGTCCCACCAGAGGGAAGGTCCGGGGCGGTCCCACCGGAGGGAAGGTTTGGGGAGTTCCCACCGGAGGGAAGGTCCAGGGCGGACCCACCGGAGGGAAGGTCCGGGGCGGTCCCACTGGAGGGAAGGTCCGGGGCGGTCTCACCGGAGGGAAGGTCCGGGGCGGTCTCACCGGAGGGAAGGTCCGGGGCGGTCACACCGGAGGGAACGTCCAGGGCGGTGGGAACGAAGGGAAGTCCCGGGCGGTCCCACCGGAGGGAAGGTCCGGGGCGGTCCCACCGGAGGGAAGGTCCAGGGCGGTCCCACCGGAGGGAAGGTCCAGGGCGGTCCCACCGGAGGGAGGGTCCGGGGCGGTCCCACCGGAGGGAGGGTCCGGGGCGGTCCCACCGGAGGGAAGGTCCAGGGCGGTCCCACCGGAGGGACGGTCAGGGGCTGTCCCACCAGAGGGAATGTCCAGGCTTTCCCACCAGAGGGAAGTTCTGAGGCGGTGCCACCAGAGTGAATGTCCGGTGCGGTCCCACGGGAGGGAATGTCCAGGCTTTCCCACCAGAGGGAAGTTCTGAGGCGGTGCCACCAGAGTGAATGTCCGGGGCGGAGCCACCAGATTGAATGTCCGGTGTGGGCCCACCGGAGGGATGGTCCGGGTCGGTCCCACCGGAGGGAAGGTTTGGGGCGGTCCCACCGGAGGGAAGGTATGGGGCGGTCCAATCCGGGGGCAAGGACCGGGGCGGTCCCACCGGAGGGAGGGTCTGGGGCGGTCCCACCGGAGGGAAGGTCCAGGGCGGTCCCACCGGAGGGAAGGTCCTGTGCGGTCCCACCGGAGGTACGGTCCGGGGCGGTCCCGCCAGAGGGAAGGTTTGGGGCGGTCCCACCGGAGGGAAGGTCCGGGGTGGTCCAATCCGGGGGCAAGGACCGGGGCGGTCCCACCGGAGGGAGGGTCCAGGGCAGTCGGACCGGAGTGATGGTCCGGGGCGATCCCACCGGTGGGACGGTCCGGTGCGGTCCCACCGGAGGGAAGGTCTGGGGCGGTCCCACCGGAGGGAAGGTCCGGGGTGGATCCGTCCGGGGCGGTTCCATCCGTGGGCAAGGACCGGGCCGGTCCTACCGGAGGGAGGGTCCAGGGCGGTCGGACCGGAGGGAATGTCCGGGGCGGTCCCACCGGAGGGAAGGTCCGGGGCGATCCCACCGGAGGGAAGGTCCGGGGCGGTCCCACCGGAGGGAGGATCCGGGGCGGTCCCACCGGAGGGAAGGTCCGGGGCAGTCCCACCGGAGGGATGGACCGGGGCGATCCCGCCGGAGGGAAGGTCCGGGGCGCTCCCAACGGAGGAAAGATCCGGGGCCGTCTCAACAGAGGGATGGTCCGGGGTGGTCCCACTGGAGAGATGGTCCAGGGCGGTCCCACCGGAGGGAAGGTCCGGGGCGATCCCACCGGAGGGAAGGTCCGGGGTGGTCCCACCGGTGGGAAGGACCGGGGCAGTCCCACCAGAGGGAAGGTCCGGGGCGGTCCCACTGGAGGGAAGGTCTGGGGCGGTCCCACCGGAGGGAAGGTCCGGGGCGGTCCCACCGGACGGAATGTCCGGGACGGTGCCACCGGACGGAATGTCCGGGGCGGTCCTACCGGAGGGAAGGTCCGGTTTGGTCCCACCAGAGGGAAGGTCCGGGGCGGTCCCACCGGAGGGAAGGTCTGGGGCGGTCCCACCGGAGGGAAGGTCCGGGGCGGATCTGTTCGGGGCGGTTCCATCCGTGGGCAAGGACCGGACCGGTCCCACCGGAGGGAGTGTCCAGGGCGGTCGGACCGGAGGGATGGTCCGGGTCGGTCCCACCGGAGGGAAAGTCCGGGGCGGTCCCACCGGAGGGAGGGTCGGGGGTGGTCCCACCGGAGGGAAGGTCCGGGGCGGACCCACCGGAGGGAAGGTCCGGGGCGGTCCCACCGGAGGGAACGTCCGGGGCGGCCCCACCGGAGAGAAGGTCAGGAGCGGTCCCACCGGAGGGAAGGTCCGGGGCGGTCCCACCGGAGGGAAGGTCCAGGGCGGACCCACCGGAGGGAAGGTCCGTGGCGGTCCCACCGGTGGGACGGTCCGGGGCGGTCTCACCGGAGGGAAGGTCCAGGGCGGTCCCACCGGAGGGAAGGTCCGGGGCGGTCCCACCGGAGGGAACGTCCAGGGCGGTGGGACCGAAGGGGAGTCCGGGGCGGTCCCACCGGAGGGAAGGTCCAGGGCGGTCCCACCGGAGGGAAGGTCCAGGGCGGTCCCACCGGAGGGAGGGTCCGGGGCGGTCCCACCGGAGGGAGGGTCCGGGGCGGTCCCACCGGAGGGAGGGTCCGGGGCGGTCCCACCGGAGGGAGGGTCCGGGGCGGTCCCACCGGAGGGAGGGTCCGGGGCGGTCCCACCGGAGGGAGGGTCCGGGGCGGTCCCACCGGAGGGAGGGTCCGGGGCGGTCCCACCGGAGGGAGGGTCCGGGGCGGTCCCACCGGAGGGAGGGTCCGGGGCGGTCCCACCGGAGGGAGGGTCCGGGGCGGTCCCACCGGAGGGAGGGTCCGGGGCGGTCCCACCGGAGGGAGGGTCCGGGGCGGTCCCACCGGAGGGAGGGTCCGGGGCGGTCCCACCGGAGGGAAGGTCCAGGGCGGTCCCACCGGTGGGACGGTCAGGGGCTGTCCCACCGGAGGGAATGTCCAGGCTTTCCCACCAGAGGGAAGTTCTGAGGCGGTGCCACCAGAGTGAATGTCCGGTGCGGTCCCACGGGAGGGAATGTCCAGGCTTTCCCACCAGAGGGAAGTTCTGAGGCGGTGCCACCAGAGTGAATGTCCGGGGCGGTGCCACCAGATTAAATGTCCGGTGTGGACCCACCGGAGGGAAGGTCAGGAGCGGTCCCACCGGAGGGAAGGTCCGGGGCGGTCCAGCCGGAGGTACGGTCCGGGGCGGTCCTGCCAGTGGGAAGGTCCGGGGCGGTCCCGCCGGAGGGATGGTCCGGGGCGGTCCCAGCGGAGAGAAGGTGCGGGGCGGTCCCACCGGAGGGATGGTCCGTGGCGGTCCCACCAGAGGGATGGTCCGGGGCGGTCCCACCGGTGGGACGGTCCGGGGTGGTCCCACCGGAGGGAAGGTCCGGGGCGGTCCCACCGGAGGGAAAGTCCGGGGCGGTCCCAGCGGACGGAAGGTCCGGGGCGGTCCCACCGGAGCAGAGGTCTCGGGCGGTCCCACCGGAGGGATGGTCCGGGGCGGTCCCACCGGAGGGATGGTCCATGGCGGTTCCACCGGAGGGATGTTCCGGGGCGGTCCCACCGGAGGGAGGGTCCGGGGCGGTCGGACCGGATGGAAGGTCCAGGGCGGTCCCACCGGAGGGAAGGTCCGGGGCGGTCCAGCCGGAGGTACGGTCCGTGGCGGTCCCGCCAGAGGGAAGGTCCGGGGCGGTCCCGCCGGAGGGATGGTCCGGGGCGGTCGCACCGGAGGGAAGGTCCGGGGCGGTCCCACCGGACGGAAAGTCCGGTGCGGTCCCACCGGAGGGAAGGTCCGGGGCAGTCCCACCGGAGAGAAGGTGCGGTCCCACCGGAGGAATGGTCCGTGGCGGTCCCACCGGAGGGATGGTCCGGGGCGGTCCCACCGGTGGGACGGTCCGGTGCGGTCCCACCGGAGGGAAGGTCTGGGGCGGTCCCACCGGAGGGAAGGTCCGGGGTGGATCCGTCCAGGGCGGTTCCATCCGTGGGCAAGGACCGGGCCGGTCCTACCGGAGGGAGGGTCCAGGGCGGTCGGACCGGAGGGAATGTCCGGGGCGGTCCCACCGGAGGGAAGGTCCGGGGCGGTCCCACCGGAGGGAGGATCCGGGGCGGTCCCAACGGAGGGAGGATCCGGGGCAGTCCCACCGGAGGGAAGGACCGGGGCGATCCCGCCGGAGGGAAGGTCCGGGGCGGTCCCAACGGAGGAAAGATCCGGGGCCGTCTCAACAGAGGGATGGTCCGGGGTGGTCCCACTGGAGAGATGGTCCAGGGCGGTCCCACCGGAGGGAAGGTCCGGGGCGATCCCACCGGAGGGAAGGTCCGGGGCGGTCCCACCGGTGGGAAGGACCGGGGCGGTCCCACCAGAGGGAAGGTCCGGGGCGGTCCCACCGGAGGGAAGGTCTGGGGCGGTCCCACCGGAGGGAAGGTCCGGGGCGGATCTGTTCGGGGCGGTTCCATCCGTGGGCAAGGACCGGGCCGGTCCCACCGGAGGGAGTGTCCAGGGCGGACGGACCGGAGGGATTGTCCGGGTCGGTCCCACCGGAGGGAAAGTCCGGGGCGGTCCCACCGGAGGGAGGGTCCGGGGCAGTCCCACCGGAGGGAAGGTCCGGGGCGGACCCACCGGAGGGAAGGTCCGGGGCAGTCCCACCGGAGGGAACGTTCGGGGCGGCCCCACCGGAGGGAAGGTCAGGAGCGGTCCCACCGGAGGGAAGGTCCAGGGCGGTCCCACCGGAGGGAAGGTCCGGGGCGGTCCCACCGGAGGGAAGGTCCAGGGCGGACCCACCGGAGGGAAGGTCCGGGGCGGTCCCACCGGAGGGAAGGTCCGGGGCGGTCCCACCGGAGGGAAGGTCCGGGGCGGTCTCACCGGAGGGAAGGTCCGGGGCGGTCTCACCGGAGGGAAGGTCCGGGGCGGTCCCACCGGAGGGAACGTCCAGGGCGGTGGGACCGAAGGGAAGTCCGGGGCGGTCCCACCGGAGGGAAGGTCCAGGGCGGTCCCACCGGAGGGAAGGTCCAGGGCGGTCCCACCGGAGGGAAGGTCCAGGGCGGTCCCACCGGAGGGAGGGTCCGGGGCGGTCCCACCCGAGGGAAGGTCCAGGGCGGTCCCACCGGAGGGACGGTCAGGGGCTGTCCCACCGGAGGGAATGTCCAGGGCGGACCCACCGGAGGGAAGGTCCGGGGCGGTCCCACCGGAGGGAAGGTCCGGGGCGGACCCACCGGAGGGAAGGTCCGGGGCGGTCCCACCGGAGGGAAGGTCCGGGGCGGTCCCACCGGAGGGAAGGTCCGGGGCGGTCCCACCGGAGGGAAGGTCCGGGGCGGTCTCACCGGAGGGAAGGTCCGGGGCGGTCTCACCGGAGGGAAGGTCCGGGGCGGTCCCACCGGAGGGAACGTCCAGGGCGGTGGGACCGAAGGGAAGTCCGGGGCGGTCCCACCGGAGGGAAGGTCCAGGGCGGTCCCACCGGAGGGAAGGTCCAGGGCGGTCCCACCGGAGGGAGGGTCCGGGGCGGTCCCACCCGAGGGAAGGTCCAGGGCGGTCCCACCGGAGGGACGGTCAGGGGCTGTCCCACCGGAGGGAATGTCCAGGCTTTCCCACCAGAGGGAAGTTCTGAGGCGGTGCCACCAGAGTGAATGTCCGGTGCGGTCCCACGGGAGGGAATGTCCAGGCTTTCCCACCAGAGGGAAGTTCTGAGGCGGTGCCACCAGAGTGAATGTCCGGGGCGGTGCCACCAGATTGAATGTCCGGTGTGGGCCCACCGGAGGGATGGTCCGGGTCGGTCCCACCGGAGGGAAGTTTTGGGGCGGTCCCACCGGAGGGAAGGTATGGGGCGGTCCAATCCGGGGGCAAGGACCGGGGCGGTCCCACCGGAGCGAGGGTCCGGTGCGGTCCCACCGGAGGGAAGGTCCAGGGCGGTCCAACCGGAGGGAAGGTCCTGTGCGGCCCCACCAGAGATACGGTCCAGGGCGGTCCCGGCAGAGGGAAGGTTTGGGGCGGTCCCCCCGGAGGGAAGGTCCGGGGCGGTCCAATCCGGGGGCAAGGACCGGGGCGGTCCCACCGGAGGGAGGGTCCAGGGCAGTCGGACCGGAGGGAAGGTGCAGGGCGGTCCCAACGGAGGGAAGGTCCTGTGCGGTCCCACCGGTGGAAAGTTCCAGGGCGGTCCCGCCGGAGGGAAGGTCCGGGGCGGTCCCGCCGGAGGGAAGGTCCGGAGCGGTCCCGTCGGAGGGAAGGTCCGGGGCGGTCCCGTCGGAGGGAAGGTCCGGGGCGGTTCCGCCGGAGGGAAGGTCCAGGGCGGTCCCGCCGGACGGAAAAGTCCAGGGCGGTGCCACCCGAGGGAAGGTCAGGGGCGGTCCCACCGGAGGGAAGGTCCGGGGCGGTGCAACCGGAGGGAAGGTCCGGGGCGGTCCCACCGGAGGGAAGGTCCGGGGCGGTCCCACCGGAGGGAAGGTCTGGGGCGGTCCCACCGGAGGGAAGGTCTGGGGCGGTCCCAGCGGAGGGAAGGTCTGGGGCGGTCCCACCGGAGGGAAGGTCCGGGGTGGATCCGTCCGGGGCGGTTCCATCCGTGGGCAAGGACCGGGCCGGTCCTACCGGAGGGAGGGTCCAGGGCGGTCGGACCGGAGGGAATGTCCGGGGCGGTCCCACCGGAGGGAAGGTCCGGGGCGGTCCCACCGGAGGGAGGATCCGGGGCGGTCCCACCGGAGGGAAGGTCCGGGGCAGTCCCACCGGAGGGAAGCTCTGGGGCGGTGCCACCAGAGTGAATGTCCTGTGCGGTCCCACCGGAGGGATCGTCCGGGGCGGTCCCAACGGAGGGAAGGTTTGGGGCGGTCCCACCGGAGGGAAGGTACGGGGCGGTCCAATCTGGGGGCAAGGACTGGGTCGGTCCCACCGGAGGGAGGGTCCGGGGCGGTCGGACCGGATGGAAGGTCCAGGTCGGTCCCAACGGAGGGAAGGTCCGGGGCGGTCCAGCCAGAGGAACGGTCCGGGGCGGTCCCGCCAGAGGGAATGTCCGGGGCGGTCCCGCCGGAGGGATGGTCCGGGGCGGTCCCGCCGGAGAGATGGTCCAGGGCGGTCCCGCCGGAGGGAAGGTCCGGGGCGGTCCCGCCGGAGGGATGGTCCGGGGCCGTCCCACCGGAGGGAAAGTCCGGGGCCGTCCCACCGGAGGGAAGGTCCGGGGCAGTCCCACCGGAGAGAAGGTGCGGGGCGGTCCCACCGGAGGGATGGTCCGTGGCGGTCCCATCGGAAGGATGGTCCGGGGCGGTCCCACCGGTGGGACGGTCCGTGGCGGTCCCACCGGAGGGAGGGTCCGGGGCGGTCCCAGCGGACGGAAGGTCCGGGGCGGTCCCACCGGAGGATAGGTCTGGGGCGGTCCCACCGGAAGGATGGTCCGGGGCGGTCCCACCGGTGGGACGGTCCGTGGCGGTCCCACCGGAGGGAGGGTCCGGGGCGGTCCCAGCGGACGGAAGGTCCGGGGCGGTCCCACCGGAGGATAGGTCTGGGGCGGTCCCACCGGAGGGATGTTCCGGGGCGGTCCCACCAGAGGGATGGTCCGGGGCGGTCCCACCGGTGGGACGGTCCGGTGCGGTCCCACCGGAGCGAAGGTTTGGGGCGGTCCCACCGGAGGGAAGGTACGGGGCGGTCCAATTGTTCAAAGCGTGCAGGAAGGTTTTTTGACTCAGTATGTAGACAGGCCAACTAGAGGTGAGGCTATATTGGATCTGGTGCTGGGAAATGAGCCAGACCAGGTGCTAGACTTGGAAGTTGGTGTGCATTTTGGTGATAGTGACCACAATTCGGTTACGTTCACCTTAGTGATGGAAAGGGATAGGCATGAACCTCGGGCCAGTGGTTTTAGCTGGGGGAAGGGTAATTATGAGGCTATTAGGAGAGAATTAGGAAACATAGGTTGGACTAGGAGATTACAGGGACTGGGAACGTCCGACATGTGGAGTTTTTTCAAGGAGCAGCTACTGCGAGTCTGTGATAGGTATGTCCCTGTCAGGCAAGGAGGAATTGGTAGGGCTAGGGAACCGTGGTGCACCAAAAAAGTTTCTTTGTTGGTTAAAAAGAAAAAGGAGGCTTATGTTCGGATGAGACGTGAGCACTCGGGTAGTGCACTAGAAAGCTTTAGATTGGCTAAGAGGGAGTTGAAGAGCGAGCTTAGAAGGGCTAAAAGGGGACATGAGAAGACTTTGGCGGATAGGGTTAAAGAGAATCCTAAGGCGTTCTATAGGTATGTCAAGAACAGAAGGTTGGTTAGGGCAAGTTTAGGGCCAGTTATAGATGGCAGAGGGAAGTTATGTGTGGAACCGGAGGAGATTGGTGAAGCATTGAACCAATATTTCTCTTCGGTGTTCACGCAAGGGGACATGAATATAGCTGAGGAGGACACTGGGTTGCAAGGGAGTAGAATAGACAGTATTACAGTTGATAAGGAGGATGTGCAGGATATTCTGGAGGGTCTGAAAATAGATAAATCCCCTGGTCCGGATGGGATTTATCCAAGGATTCTCTGGGAGGCAAGAGAAGTGATTGCAGAGCCTCTGGCTCTGATCTTCAGGTCGTCGTTGGCCTCTGGTATAGTACCAGAAGATTGGAGGTTAGCGAATGTTGTCCCATTGTTTAAGAAGGGGAACAGAGACTTCCCCGGGAATTATAGACCGGTGAGTCTCACTTCTGTTGTCGGCAAGATGTTGGAAAAAATTATAAGGGATAGGATTTATAGTTATTTGGAGAGTAATGAATTGATAGGTGATAGTCAGCATGGTTTTGTGGCAGGTAGGTCGTGCCTTACTAACCTTATTGAGTTTTTTGAGAAAGTGACCAAGGAGGTGGATGGGGGCAAGGCAGTGGACGTGGTATATATGGATTTTAGTAAGGCGTTTGATAAGGTTCACCATGGTAGGCTTCTGCAGAAAATGCAGATGTATGGGATTGGGGGTGATCTAGGAAATTGGATCAGGAATTGGCTAGCGGATAGGAAACAGAGGGTGGTGGTTGATAGTAAATATTCATCATGGAGTGCGGTTACAAGTGGTGTACCTCAGGGATCTGTTTTGGGGCCACTGCTGTTTGTAATATTTATTAATGATCTGGATGAGGGTATAGTTGGGTGGATTAGCAAATTTGCTGATGACACCAAAGTCGGTGGTGTGGTAGACAGTGAGGAAGGGTGTCGTAGTTTGCAGGAAGACTTAGACAGGTTGCAAAGTTGGGCCGAGAGGTGGCGGATGGAGTTTAATGCGGAGAAGTGTGAGGTAATTCACTTTGGTAGGAATAACAGATGTGTTGAGTATAGGGCTAACGGGAGGACTTTGAATAGTGTGGAGGAGCAGAGGGATCTAGGTGTATGTGTGCATAGATCCCTGAAAGTTGGGAATCAAGTAGATAAGGTTGTTAAGAAGGCATATGGTGTCTTGGCGTTTATTGGTAGGGGGATTGAATTTAGGAGTCGTAGCGTTATGTTGCAACTGTACACAACTCTGGTGCGGCCGCACTTGGAGTACTGTGTGCAGTTCTGGTCCCCACATTACAGGAAGGATGTGGAGGCTTTGGAGAGGGTGCAGAGGAGGTTTACCAGGATGTTGCCTGGTATGGAGGGGAGATCCTATGAGGAGAGGCTGAGGGATTTGGGATTGTTTTCGCTGGAAAGGCGGCGGCTAAGAGGGGATCTTA
Organism: Mustelus asterias; assembly: GCF_964213995.1. Classification (NCBI taxonomy): domain Eukaryota; kingdom Metazoa; phylum Chordata; class Chondrichthyes; order Carcharhiniformes; family Triakidae; genus Mustelus; species Mustelus asterias. The sequence continues at coordinate 107,418,196 of NC_135807.1, read as the reverse complement.
TTGAAACATATAAGATGATTAGAGGTTTAGATAGGGTGGATAGTGATAGCCTTTTTCCTCTGATGGAGAAATCCAGCACGAGGGGGCATGGCTTTAAATTGAGGGGGGGTAGTTATAGAACCGATGTCAGGGGTAGGTTCTTTACCCAGAGGGTGGTGAGGGATTGGAATGCCCTGCCAGCATCAGTAGTAAATGCGCCTAGTTTGGGGGCGTTTAAGAGATCCGTAGATAGGTTCATGGACGAAAAGAAATTGGTTTAGGTTGGAGGGTCACAGTTTTTTTTTTTAACTGGTCGGTGCAACATCGTGGGCCGAAGGGCCTGTTCTGCGCTGTAATGTTCTATGTTCTATGTTCTATGAGTCTTTCTCCCAAGAAGCTAAAATTGCGGCAAAGTGCATATCTCGATGAATTAGTATCTTGAGTAAATCCAGGTTTCTTTGAGAAGTTTCTCTCATTACCATTGAGTCTGTTTCGCCAAGAAGGTGATATTGCAGCAAAGTGCATATCTCATTGAGTTAAGCATTTTGAGTCAATCCACATTTGTTTGCAGTTTCTCTGAATGCCACTGAGCCTTTTTCACCAAGATGCTCATATTGTGGCAAAGTGCATATCTCGATGAGTCAAACATTGTGAGTAAATCCACATTTAGATCATAGATCCCTACAGTGCAGACAGTGGCCATTTGGCCCATCTAGTCAATGAGATAAAGCATTTTGAGTAAATCCACATTAGATTCTAAAGTTTCTCTCAATGCCATTGAGTCATTTTGGCCAAGAAGCTGATATTTGCAGCAAAGTGCATATCTCGATAAGTTCATCATTTTTAATAATTCCACGTTGATTTCCAAAATTTCCCTCAATGCCACTGAGCCTTTTTCACCAATAAGCTGATATTGTGGCAAAGTGCATATCTCGATGAGTCAAACTTTTTGAGTAAATCCACATTTAGATCATAGATCCCTACAGTGCAGACAGTGGCCATTTGGCCCATCGTGTCTGCACCAACCACATTCCCACCCAGGACCTATCCCCATAACCCCATGCATTTACCCTAGCTAGCCCCCCTGACACTATGTGGCAATTCAGCATGGCCAATCCACCTAACCCACACATCTTTGGACTGTGGGAGGAAACGAAAGGACCCAGAGGAAACCCACACAGACAAGGGGAGAACCAACCATTCATCAAAGAGTAATCATTAGGCAATATCAGTGCATCAAAATTAAAATAATAATTCTCCATTTGCCAGCTGCAGCATAAATAGCTGGATGGCTTCAATCTTTATACATGAACACATTGGGGGATGGTTTTTGTGTGATTAAGCATGATTTTATCCCATTCCTTGTATTCAAATGAGATGATTCAGTGTGGACTTTGTATAGATTTGTCAACCTCGCAATGCGTTGCAAAAGAAATGCCTGTTGCCGACTGAACCCTGGAAGTTGATGAAAATATACAAAGTGACCAAGTTAGAATCAAATGCCCCGAAGCAATTTGGACCATAGCAGCTTCCTCATTAGTGTCGAGGTTGGTTTCCCTGCCTGTCATGTGGGCGATCGGGGTTCAATTCCCCAACGGGAAGCTGCCAAGTTCCATAACGGTGTCTGCTTTGATTTAATTCCAACATTGGCTGCTGATTCCACCTGGAGCACTTCGCCAAGCACTGCATTCTCAAGGGCGCACAACAGGCACCACTTTAAACCAGCCAGTAGTCATCTCTTTTGTATAGATTGGGCGCTCAATCATTGAGCATCACCCCAAAGACTTTAATTCATGCAACTCCTCGGCTATTCTGTCAAATCTTGCACTCAACGTGCTATTTTCCCACAAAACAAATTTTCCAGCATAATCCACACTAAACAGTGAGTACCTGGGCTCTAGGAGTCTTCCAAGTGTAGGCCCAGGCTTATAGGGCATTTTCCTGGTCTCAGTGAGCCGGTGCAGTGACATCCTCAGCTCTGGGACTGCAGCGCCAGCTGCAGGTCACACGTGGTCGGCTGATCCGGGTCAATTTCAGGTCAATCAGGTCGGGCATCTCCAGGGTCCTAAGTATCACCACATCAGTAAATAGATTGAATCAGAGCATTGTTAGAGAGTTTAATAGAGTTAGATTGATGTTTTGGAAGCATAGAACAAGAATAAAAGATAGCATTATAAGGTATACTGGGCACAACCTGCAAGAAGTCGCCTCCCTCTGCCGCCATCTTGAAAGAAGTACCTCCAGGCCGACTGCCCCGAACCTTTCCTCCCGCCCCGTGCTGTTCCTCCCGCTCGGTTACCCCAGCCTTTACCACCGGTCCGCCCAACACGGACCTTACTTCCGAACATTAACTCTGGACCATCCGCCCCACACCTTACCAATGGCCCGGCCGCCCCAGACCTTACCTACAGCCCAGCCGACTTTACTCATGCCCAATCATCCAGAACCCTACCCGCGGCACCCCAGCCCCGGAGCGGCTGCCCCGGACCTTACCTCTGGCTCGACCACTCCAGACCTTACCTCTGGCCCGGCCACTCCAGACCTTACCTCTGGCCCGGCCACTCCAGACCTTACCTCCGGCCCTGCCGCCCTGAACCTTACCTCCGGCCTGGCTGCCCCGGACCTTACCTCCAGCCCAGCCACCCCACACCTTAGCTCTGGCCCGGCCACAATGGGACCTTTGCTCCAGCCTGGCTGCCCCAGACCTTACCACCAGCCCGTCCACCCCGGATGTTATTCCCGGCCCGGCTGCCCCTGAACTTTGCTCCCCTCCGGCCACCCGTACCTTAGCTCTGGCCTGGCCACAATGGGACCTTTCCTCTGGCCCGGCTGCCCTAGACCTTTCCTCCGGCCTGACTGCCAAGACCCTTAGCACCGGCCTGGCCATCCTGGAACTTCCATCTGGCCCGGCCACCACGAACCATACCTCCGGCCCGGCCACCACGGACCTTACCTCCGGCCCGGCCACCACGGACCTTACCTCTGGCCCGGCCGCTCCGGATCTTTCATCCGGCCTGGCTGCCCCAGACCTAAGCTGTTGCGCGGCTGCCCCAGACCACTCCTCCCGGCCATGCTGACCCGGACCTTACCACCGGCCCAGCCGCACCGATCCTTCGCACCAGCCCGGCTATCCTAGAACTTACATCCAGCCTGGCCACCTCAGACCTTACCACTGGCCCAGCAGCCTCAGAACTTGCCTCCAGCGCAGCTGGCCTGGGCCTGGCCGCCCCAGAACGTTCCTCCAGCCTGGCCACCCCAAACCTTTGCTCCGGCCCGGCTGCTCCAGACCTCACGCCTGGCCCTGCAGCCCAAACCTTACCACCAGCCCATCCGCCCCGGAATTTACCGCCGGCCCAGCCGCCCCGCAACTTACCTCCACTCCAGCCCGGCCACCCCGGACCTTAACTCTGGCCCGACCACCCCAGAACTTAACTGTGGCCCCACCAACATGGACATTAACTCTGGACCATCTGCCCCGGACGTTACCTATGGCCTGGCCGCCCTGGACCTTTACTCATTGTTTGACCGGAGCAAGGAGGAGAGGAGCGATTGGTGTTTAAAGTAAAAAGGGTAAGGGAATCACTGTATTTGCTTACTTTTTCGCGGGGTTTCTTTTTTCAGAGTGTAAGGGAAAAACAGAAGTACGTCGGGCGCGGAGTGACCGGGGAAGGGAGTGTGTAGTTTTTTTTAAATAAAAGCTACTTACCTGGGGGGAGCGTCCTCATTGTTCGACCAGAGCAAGGAGGAGAGGAGCGATTGGTGTTTAAAGTAAAAAGGATAAGGGAATCACTGTATAGAACATAGAAAAACTACAGCACAAACAGGCCCTTCGGCCCACAAGTTGCGCCGGTCATGTCCCTACCTACCTAGGCTTATATATATAGGCTTACCTATAACCCTCAATCCTATTAGGTCCCATGTACTCATCCAGAAGTCTCTTAAAAGACCCTATCGAGTTTGCCTCCACCACCACTGACGGCAGCCGATTCCACACACCCACCACCCTCTGAGTGAAAAACTTACCCCTGACATCTCCTCTGTACCTACTCCCCAGCACCTTAAACCTGTGTCCTCTCGTAGCAGCCATTTCAGCCCTGGGAAAAAGCCTCCGAGAATCCACACGATCTATGCCTCTCAACATCTTGTACACCTCTATCAGGTCACCTCTCATCCTTCATCTCTCCAAGGAGAAAAGACCGAGCTCCCTCAGCCTATCCTCATAAGGCGTGCCAACCAATCCAGGCAACATCCTTGTCAATCTTCTCTGCACCCTTTCAATCATTTCCACATCCCTCCTGTAATGAGGCGACCAGAACTGAGCACAGTACTCCAAGTGGGGTCTGACGAGGGTCTTATAAAGCTGCATCATTATCTCCCGACTCCTAAACTCAATCCCTCAGTATTTACTTACTTTTTCGCGGGGTTTCTTTTTTCAGAGTGTAAGGGACAAATGGAAGTAGGTCGGGCGCGGGGTGACCTGGGAAGGGATTGTGTAGTTTTTAAAAAATAAAAGCGACTTACCTGGGGGGAGCATCCTCATTGTTCGACCGGAGCAAGGAGGAGAGGAGCGATTGGTGTTTAAAGTAAAAAGGGTAAGGGAATCACTGTATTTGCTTACTTTTTCGCGGGGTTTCTTTTTTCAGAGTGCAAGGGAAAAACGGAAGTACGTCGGGCGCGGGGTGACCGGGGAAGGGATTGTGTAGTTTTTTTTTCAATAAGTGCGCGGGAGGTTTAAAAGCAGGCCGCACTATCCAGAGGGGAGAGTTGTAGCGGGCAGCGGAGTGAGCAGGGAGCAGAGTGAGAGCTGGAGGGCTTTGGTTCAATGGGCTTCGGCATAAACAGACAGAGGCAGGGTAGGTTCTGTTCTTCGTTCTTCCAGTAATTTAAAGAATTATGAGTGTTGCTGTCGGTGTCGGATGTGGGAGTTCATGGAATCGCCTAGCCTCCAGAAGTCCATATCTGCGCCAGGTGCGTCGAACTGCAGCTCCTGAGAGACCGCGTTAGTGAACTGCAGCTGTGCCTCAATGACCTTAGTCTAGTCAGGGAAAATGAGAGGTTAATAGAGAGAAGTTACAGGCAGGTCGTCACGCCAGGGCCACGGGAGGAAGACACGTGGGTCACGGTTAGGAAGGGTAAAGGTCACGTACCAGAGAGTACCTCGGTGGTTGTACCCTTAACAGTAAGGGATGGGTGACAGACAGGAGAGAGGAGGGGAGAGAGCAGTCAGTGATGGGATCCCCTGTGGTGGTTCCCCTCCAGAATACATATACCGTTTTGGACACTGTGGGGGGGGATGACCCTCCAGGGGTAAGCCACGGTGACCGGGTCACTGGCATGGAGTCGGGCTCTGTGTCTCAAGGGAAAGAGGGGGACTATGAGTGCAATAGTAGTGAGGGATGCAACAGTTAGAGGCACAGACAGGCAGTTCTGTGGGCGCGAACGAGACTCCAGGATGGTAGTCTGCCTCCCAGGTGCTGGGGTCCTGGATGTCTCAGAGCAGGTAGGAAGCATCCTAAAAGGGGCAGGTAACCAGACAGACGTCATTGTCCACATTGGTGCAAATGACGTAGCCAGAAAGAGCAGGGAGGTCCTGAGAGAGCAATTCAGGGAGTTGGGTAGTAGGCTGAAAAGCAGGGCCTCTAGGGTAGCAATCTCTGGACTACTCCCAGTGCCACAAGCTAGTGAGGCGAGGAACAGGGAGATTGTACAGCTGAACGCGTGGCTAAAGGACTGGTGCAGGAGGGAGGGTTTCAAATTCGTGGATCACTGGGAAGTCTTCAAGAGAGGATGGCACCTGTACAAGAAGGACGGGTTACACCTAAACTGGAGGGGCACGAATATCCTAGCTGGGAGTTTTGCTAGTGTGGTTCGGGTGGGTTTAAACTAATGTGGCAGGGGGGTGGGGATCAGAACAATAGGTCAATAAGCATAGAGGCTGGGGACGAAGTTGGGGCCAAGACAAGGCTATCTAAGAGGAAGAGCATTCTGGGGGAGGATGACTTCAGTGGGCCTGGAGGTCTGGAGTGCATCTGCTTCAATGCAAGGAGCGATACGAGAAAGACAGATGAGCTTAGAGCCTTATTACTTGCGCGGAACTTGGATGTGGTTGCAGTGACGGAGACTTGGTTAAAAGAAGGACAGGACTGGCAGCTGAATATTCCGGGGTATAAGTGTTTTAGGCGAGACAGAGGAGGGGCGAGGAGAGGTGGGGGAGTAGCAATGCTGGTTAGGGAGCATATTACAGCGGTACAGAGGGTGGACAATTTGGAAGGGTCAGGTAACGAGTCACTGTGGGTGGAGCTCAGAAACAGGAAGGGCGCAGTCACTATGCTGGGGGTATACTACAGGCCTCCCAACAGCCCACAGGAAGTTGAGGAACAGATATGTAAAGAGATTCTGGACAGGTGCAGAAAAAATAGGGTTGTTGTAGTGGGAGACTTTAATTTCCCTCACATAGACTGGAAATCGCTGAGGGCTGGGGGCCTGGACGGGGAAGAATTTATAAAATGCGGACAGGAAGGTTCTTTGGAACAATATGTTGACAGTCCAACTAGAGAGGGGGCTATACTGGACCTAGTATTGGGGAATGAGCCCGGTCAGGTCATCAAAGTTTCAGTGGGGGAACATGTGGCAAATAGTGACCACAATTCTGTAAACTTTAGGATAGTAATGGAAAAAGATGAGTGTTGGCCTATGGGTAAGGTGCTGAATTGGGGGAAGGCTAACTACAGCCGGATTAGGCAGGATTTGGTGGCTGTTGATTGGGAGAGGCTGTTCGAGGGTAAATCCACATCTGGCATGTGGGAGTCTTTTAAGGAGCAGTTGATGGGACTGCAGGACGGGCATGTGCCTGTAAAGAGGAAGGATAGGAAAGGTAGGATTCGAGAGCCGTGGATAACCAGTGAAATTGTGGGTCTAATCAAAAAGAAAAAAGAGGCATACGTGAGGTCCAGGCAGCTAAAAACAGATGGAGCACTGGAGGAATGCAGAGAAAGTAGAAAAGAACTCAAACAGGGAGTTAGAAGGGCAAAAAGGGGTCACGAAATGTCTTGGCAGACAGGATTAAGGAGAATCCAAAGACATTTTATACATGCGTTAGGAACAAGAGTGTTGTTAGGGAAAGAATCGGACCTCTCAGGGACAAAGGAGGGGAATTATGCTTAGAACCAAAGGAAGTAGGTGAGATCCTAAACGAATACTTTGCATCAGTATTCACAAAGGAGAGAGACATGTTGACTGGTAGTGTCTCAGAGAGATGTGTTGACCTGTTAGAAAAAATCTCAATTACAAGGGAGGAAGTGTTAGGTTTTTTAGGAAACATTAAGACAGACAAATCCCCAGGGCCGGATGGCATCTATCCTAGACTCCTCAGGGAGACAAGAGATGAAATTGCTGGACCTCTAACAGAAATCTTTGTCTCTTCACTGGACACAGGTGAGGTCCCAGAGGATTGGAGGATAGCAAATGTGGTCCCGTTATTTAAGAAGGGTAGCAAGGCTAACCCGGGTAATTATAGGCCGGTGAGCTTGACGTCCGTGATAGGGAAATTGTTGGAAAAGATTCTTAGAGATAGGATATATGCGCATTTAGAACTGAATAATCTCATTAGCAATAGACAGCATGGTTTTGTACGAGGGAGGCCATGCCTCACAAATTTGTTTGAGTTTTTTAAGGAAGTGACAAAAACGATTGACAAGGGAAGGGCCGTGGATGTCGTCTGTATGGATTTTAGTAAAGCGTTTGACAAGGTCCCTCATGGCAGGCTGGTGTAAAAGGTTAAATCTCATGGGATAAAAGGTGAGCTAGCTAGATGGGTGGAGAACTGGCTTAGCCATAGAAGACAGAGGGTAGCAGTGGAGGGGTCTTTTTCCGGTTGGAGGTCTGTGACTAGTGGTGTTCCGCAGGGCTCTGTGCTGGGACCTCTGCTGTTTGTGATATATATAAATGATTTGGAGGAAGATGTAGCTGGTGTAATCAATAAGTTTGCGGACAACACGAAGATTGCTGGAGTTGCGGATAGTGATGAACGTTGTCAGAGAATACAGCAGGATACAGATAGGCTGGAACATTGGGCGGAGAAATAGCAGATGGAATTTAATCCAGATGAATGCGAAGTGATCCATTTTGGTAGGTCTAATGCAAGGGAGAGCTATACAATAAATGGCAGAACCATCATGAGTATAGACACACAGAGGGACCTGGGTGTACAAGTCCACAGATCCTTAAAGGTGGAGAGGGTGGTGAAGAAGGCATATGGTATGCTTGCCTTCATTGGACGGGGCATAGAATATAAAAGTTGGCATATGATGTTGCGGCTGTATAGAACGTTGGTTAGGCCACATTTGGAATACTGCGTCCAGTTCTGGTCGCCACACTACCAGAAGGACGTGGAGGCTTTGGAGAGAGTGCAGAGAAGGTTTACCAGGATGTTGCCTGGTATGGAGGGTCTTCGCTATGAGGAGAGATTGGGTAAACTAGGGTTGTTCTCCCTGGAAAGACGGAAGATGAGGGGCGACCTAATAGAGGTGTATAAAATTATGAAGGGCATAGATAGGGTGAACAGTGGGAAGCTTTTTCCCAGGTCAGAGGTGACGAACACAAGGGGTCACGGGTTCAAGCTGAGGGGGGCAAGGTTCAACACAGATGTCAGGGGGACGTATTTTACACAGAGGGTGGTGGGGGCCTGGAATGCACTCCCAAGCAAGGTGATTGAGGCGGACACGCTGGGATCGTTTAAGACTTACCTAGATAGCCACATGACCAAACTGGGAATAGAGGGATACAAATGAATGGTCTAGTTGGGCACTTGAGCAGCGTAGGCTTGGAGGGCCGAAGGGCCTGTTCCTGTGCTGTATTGTTCTTTGTTCTTTTGTTCTTCCTGCCCGGGGCTGCCCTGGACCTTACCTCCTGATCAGATGCCCCAGACCTTACCTCCAGCCTGGCTGCCCTGGACCTTACCTATAGGCTGGCTGCCCCGGACTGTACGTCCGGTTCTGCCACGCTGGACCTTACCTGGGACACGGCCGCCCTGGACAGTTCCTCATGCCCGGCCAGCCTGGACCTTACCTCCAGCCAGGCCACCCTGGACCTTACCTCCGGCCCGGCCTGCCCCGGACCTTACCTCTGACCCGGCTGCCCCAGACCGCACCTCCGGCCAACCGCTCCAGACCATACCTCCAGCCCAGCCGTTCCACACCTTAGCTCCGGCCTGGCCGCAATGGAACCTTTCCTCTGGCCCGGCTGCCCCAGAGCTAACCTGTTGCTCGGCCGCACCGGATCCTTCCTCCCGGCCAGGTTGACCCAGACCTTATCTCCGGCCCGGCCGCCCTGGATCGTTCCTCCAGCCCGGCCACCTCGCACCTGAGCTTCGGCCACACTGCAACGGGACCTTTCCTCCGGCCTGGCTGCCCAGACCATTCCCCCAGCCCAGCTGACCCAGACCTTACCACCAGCCTGTTTTCCCCGGATCTTCCCACCTGCTCGGCAGCCTCAGACCTTCCTCCGGCCCTGCCACTCTGGACCGTCCCTCTGGCCCAGCCACACCACACCTTACCTCCGGCCCGTCCGCCCTGAACCTTTCCTCCTGCTCCACCACCCCAGACATTTCGTCCGGCCCTTCCGCCCCAGACCTTTCCCCAAGCCCGGCCGCCTGGACCTTACAACAAGCCTGTCCGCCCTGGACCTTTCCTCCCACCCGGCCACTCCGGCCCAGCCGCTGTGGACCTTACCTCCGGCCCGTCCGCCCTGGACCGTTCCTCCCGTGCAGCCGCCCCAAACGTTACCTCCGGCCTGGCCGCCGTGGACCTTACCTCCGGCCCAACTGCCCCAGACATAACCTCTGGCCCAGCTGCCATGGACATTTCTTCCAACCCGTCCTCCCGATGACCTTTCCTCCTACCCGGCCACCCCAGACCTAACCTGTTGCCCGGCTGCCCCGGACCACTCCTCCCAGCCAGGCTGACCTGGATCTGACCTCCGGCCCAGCCGCCCTGGACATTTCCTCCCAGCCCGGCCACCCTGGAACTTACCACCGGCTGCCCCGGTGCTTAACTCCGGCCCGGCCACCCCAATCCTTAGCACTGGCCCGGCCGTCCTAGAACTTACATCCGGCCCAGCCGCCTCAGACCTTATGTTCGGCCCAGACATTTCGGAACTTGCCTCCAGCCCAGCCTCCCCGGGCCCAGCCGCCCCAGACCGTTCCTCCAGCCTGGCCACCAAAAACCTTACCTCTAGCCAGGCCGGAATGGGACTTTCCTCTGGACCAACTGCTCCTGACCTGAGCCCCGGCCCGGCTGCCACAGACCTTACCACCAGCAGGTCCACCCTGGACCTTTCCTCCGGCTCGGCTACCCCAGATCTTTCCTCCAGCCTGGTTGCCCCAGACCTAACCTGTGGCCCAGCCGCACCGGACCATTCCTCTCGGCCAGGCTGACCCGGACCTTACCTCCGGCCTGGCCGTCTTGGACCATTCCTCCGCCCGGCCGTCCCACACCTTCGCACTGGCCCGGCTGCCCCAGACCTTACCTCCAGCCTGGCCGCCCTGGACCGTTCCTCTCACCCGGCTGATCCCAACTTACCTCTGGCTCAGCCAGACCGCACTTTAGCTCTGCCTCGGCCACATCACGACCTGTCCTCCAGCAGGCCATCCCAGGCTTTACCTGGAGCCCAGCCACCCCGGGACTTACCTCCAGCCTAGCCGCCCTGGACCTAACTTCCAGCCCTGCTACCATCAACATTTATTCCATCCCATCTCCCCCACGATCTTTCCTCCTGCCTGGCCGTCCCGGACCTTTCGTCCGGCTCAGCCACCCGAGACATAACCAGTTGCATGGCCGCCTCGGACCATTCCTCCTGGCCAGGCTGACCTGGACCTTCCCTACGGTGGGACCGCCCCGGACCTTCCCTCCGGCGGGACCGCACCGGACCTTCCCTCCGGTGGCACCGCCCTGGACCTTCCCTCCGGTCCGACCGCCCCGGACGCTCCCTCCGGTGGGACCGCCCCGGACCTTCCCTCCGGTGGGACCGCCCCGGACCTTCCCTCCGGCGGGACCGCCCCGGACCTTCCCTCCGGTGGGACCGCCCCGGACCGTACCTCCAGCGGAACCGCCCCGGACCTTCCCTCCGGTGGCACCGCCCTGGGCATTCCCTCCGGTGGGACAGCCCCGGACCATCCCTCCGGCCCGACCGCCCCGGACGCTCCCTCCGGTGGGACCGCCCCAGACCTTCCCTCCGTTGGTACCGCCCCTGAGCTTCCCTCCGGTGAGACCACCCCTGACCTTCCCTCCGGTGAGACCACCCCGGACCCTCCCTCCGGTTGGACCACCCCGGTCCTTGCCCCTGGAGTGGACCGCCCCGGACCTTCCCTCCGGTGGGAACGCCCCAAACCTTCCCTCCGGTGGGACCGCCCCGGACCTTCCCTCCGGTGGGACCGCACCGGACATTCACTCTGGTGGCACCGCCCCGGACAGTCCCTCCCGTGGGACCGCACCGGACATTCACTCTGGTGGCACCGCCCCAGATCTTCCCTCCGGTGGGAACGCCCCCGACCTTCCCTATGTTTGGACCGCCCCGGACCTTCCCTCCGGTGGGACCGCCCCGGACCTTCCCTCCGGTGGGACCACCCCGGACCTTCCCTCCGGTGGGACCGCCCCGGACCTTCCCTCTGGTGGGACTGCCCCGGACCTTCCCTCCGTTCCGACCGCCCCGGACGCTCCCTCCGGTGGGACCGCCCCGTTTCTTGCCCCCGGATGGGACTGCCCCGGACCTTCCCTCCGGTGGGACCGCCCCGGACCTTCCCTCCGGTGGGACCGCCCCGGACCTTCCCTCCGATGGGACGGCCCCGGACCTGCCCACTGGTGGGACCGCCCACGACCTTCCCACCGGTGAGGCCGCCCCGGAACTTCCCTCCGGTGGGACCGCCCCAGACCTTCCCTCCGGTGGGAACGACACAGACCTTCCCTCCGGTGGGACCGCCCCCGACCTTCCGTCCGGTGGGACCGCCCCGGACCTTCCCTCCGGTGGGACCGCCCCGGACCGTCCCACCGGTGGGACCGCCCCGGACCATCCCACCGGTGGGACCGCCCCGGACCATCCCTCCGGTGGGACCGCCACGGACCATCCCTCCGGTGGAACCCCCCCTCACCTTCTCTCCGGTGGGACCGCCCCGGACCTTCCCTCCGGTGGGACGGCCCCGGACTTTCCCTCCGGCGGGACCGCCCCGGACCATCCCTCCGGCGGGACCGCCCCGGACCTTCCCTCCGGCGGGACCGCCCCGGACCATCCCTCCGGCGGGACCGCCCCGGACCATCCCTCCGGCGGGACCGCCCCGGACATTCCCTCTGGCGGGACCGCCCCGGACCGTTCCTCTGGCTGGACCGCCCCGGACCTTCCCTCCGGTGGGACCGACCTGGACCTTCCATCCGGTCCGACCGCCCCGGACCCTCCCTCCGGTGGGACCGACCCAGTCCTTGCCCCCGGATTGGACCGCCCCGTACCTTCCCTCCGTTGGGACCACCCCGGACGATCCCTCCGGTGGGACCGCACCGGACATTCACTCTGGTGGCACCGCCCCAGACCTTCCCTCCGGTGGGACTGCCCTGGACCTTCCCTCCGGTGGGACCGCCCCGGATCCTCCCTCCGGTGGGACCGCCCCGGACCTTCCCTCCGGTGGGACCGCCCCGGACATTCCCTCCGGTCCGACCGCCCTGGACCCTCCCTCCGGTAGGACCGGCCCGGTCCTTGCCCACGGATGGAACCGCCCCGGACCTTCCCTCCGCTGGGACCGCCCCAGACCTTCCCTCCGGTGGGACCGCCCCAGACCTTCCCTCCGGTGGGACCGCCCCGGACCTTCCCTCCGGTGGGACCGCCCCGGACCTTCCCTCCGGTTGCACCGCCCCGGACCTTCCCTCCGGTGGGACCGCCCCGGACCTTCCCTCCGGTGGTACCGCCCCTGACCTTCCCTCCGACGGGACCGCCCCGGACCTTCCGTCCGGCGGGACCGCCCCGGACCTTCCCTCCGACGGGACCGCCCCGGACCTTCCGTCCGGCGGGACCGCCCCGGACCTTCCCTCCGGCGGAACCGCCCCGGACCTTCCCTCCGACGGGACCGCCCCGGACCTTCCGTCCGGCGGGACCGCCCCGGACCTTCCCTCCGGCGGGACCGCCCTGGAACTTTCCACCGGTGGGACCGCACAGGACCTTCCCTCCGATGGGACCGCCCTGGACCTTCCCTCCGGTCCGACTGCCCTGGACCCTCCCTCCGGTGGGACCGCCCCGGTCCTTGCCCGCGGATTGGACCGCCCCGGGCCTTCCCTCCGGTGGGACCGCCCCAAACCTTCCCTCTGGCGGGACCGCCCCGGACCGTACCTCCGGTGGGACCGCACAGGACCTTCCCTCCGGTGGGACCGCCCTGGACCTTCCCTCCGGTGGGACCGCCCCGGACCCTCCCTCCGGTGGGACCGCCCCGGTCCTTGCCCCCGGATTGGACCGCCCCATACCTTCCCTCCGGTGGGACCGCCCCGAACCTTCCCTCTGGTGGGACCGACCCGGACCATCCCTCCGGTGGGCCCACACCGGACATTCAATCTGGTGGCACCGCCCCGGACATTCACTCTGGTGGCACCGCCTCAGAACTTCCCTCTGGTGGGAAAGCCTGGACATTCCCTCCCGTGGGACCGCACCGGACATTCACTCTGGTGGCACCGCCTCAGAACTTCCCTCTGGTGGGAAAGCCTGGACATTCCCTCCGTTGGGACCGCCCCTGACCGTCCCTCCGGTGGGACCGCCCTGGACCTTCCCTCCGGTGGCACCACCCCAGAGATTCCCTCCGGTGGGACAGCCCCGGACCTGCCCACCGATGGGACCGCCCCGGACCTGCCCACCGGTGGGACCGCCCCGGACCTTCCAACCGGTGGGAAAGCCCTGGGCATTCCCTCCGGTGGGACAGCCCCGGACCATCCCTCCGGCCCGACCGCCCCGGACCCTCCCTCCGGTGGGACCGCCCCAGACCTTCCCTCCGTTGGTACCGCCCCTGACCTTCCCTCCGGTGAGACCACCCCTGACCTTCCCTCCGGTGAGACCACCCCGGACCCTCCCTCCGGTTGGACCACCCCGGTCCTTGCCCCTGGAGTGGACCGCCCCGGACCTTCATTCCGGTGGGAACGCCCCAAACCTTCCCTCCGGTGGGACCGCCCCGGACCTTCCCTCCAGTGGGACCGCACCGGACATTCACTCTGGTGGCACCGCCCCGGACAGTCCCTCCCGTGGGACCGCACCGGACATTCACTCTGGTGGCACCGCCCCAGATCTTCCCCCCGGTGGGAACGCCCCCGACCTTCCCTATGTTTGGACCGCCCCGGACCTTCCCTCCCGTGGGACCGCCCCGGACCTTCCCTCCGGTGGGACCACCCCGGACCTTCCCTCCGGTGGGACCGCCCCGGACCTTCCCTCTGGTGGGACTGCCCCGGACCTTCGCTCCGGTCCGACCGCCCCGGACGCTCCCTCCGGTGGGACCGCCCCGTTTCTTGCCCCCGGATGGGACTGCCCCGGACCTTCCCTCCGGTGGGACCGCCCCGGACCTTCCCTCCGGTGGGACCGCCCCGGACCTTCCCTCCGATGGGACCGCCCCAGACCTGCCCACCGGAGGGACCGCCCACGACCTTCCCACCGGTGAGGCCGCCCCGTAACTTCCCTCCGGTGGGACCGCCCCAGACCTTCCCTCCGGTGGGACCGACCCAGACCTTCCCTCCGGTGGGACCGCCCTGGACCTTCCGTCCGGTGGGACCGCCCCGGACCTTCCCTCCGATGGGACCGCCCCGGACCATCCCTCCGGTGGGACCGCCCCGGACCTTCCCTCCGGTGGGACCTCCCCGGACCTATCCTCCGGTGGGACCGCCCCCGACCTTCCGTCTGGTGGGACCGCCCCGGACCTTCCCTCCGGTGGGACCGCCCCGGACCGACCCACCGGTGGGACCGCCCCGGACCGTCCCACCGGTGGGACCGCCCCGGACCATCCCTCCGGTGGGACCGCCACGGACCATCCCTCCGGTGGGACCGCCACGGACCATCCCTCCGGTGGAACCCCCCCTCACCTTCTCTCCGGTGGGACCGCCCCGGACTTTCCCTCCGGTGGGACCGCCCCGCACCTTCCCTCCGGCGGGACCGCCCCGGACCGTACCTCCGGCTGGTTCGCCCCAGACCTTCCCTCCGGTGGGACCGCCCTGGACCTTCCCTCCGCTCCGACCGCCCCGGACCCTCCCTCTGGTGGGACCGCCCCGGTCCTTGCCCCCGAATTAGAACATAGAACATAGAACATAGAACATTACAGCGCAGAACAGGCCCTTCGGCCCACGATGTTGCACCGACCAGTTAAAAAAAAAAAAAACTGTGACCCTCCAACCTAAACCAATTTCTTTTCGTCCATGAACCTATCTACGGATCTCTTAAACGCCCCCAAACTAGGCGCATTTACTACTGATGCTGGCAGGGCATTCCAATCCCTCACCACCCTCTGGGTAAAGAACCTACCCCTGACATCGGTTCTATAACTACCCCCCCTCAATTTAAAGCCATGCCCCCTCGTGCTGGATTTCTCCATCAGAGGAAAAAGGCTATCACTATCCACCCTATCTAAACCTCTAATCATCTTATATGTTTCAATAAGATCCCCTCTTAGCCGCCGCCTTTCCAGCGAAAACAATCCCAAATCCCTCAGCCTCTCCTCATAGGATCTCCCCTCCATACCAGGCAACATCCTGGTAAACCTCCTCTGCACCCTCTCCAAAGCCTCCACATCCTTCCTGTAATGTGGGGACCAGAACTGCACACAGTACTCCAAGTGCGGCCGCACCAGAGTTGTGTACAGTTGCAACATAACGCTACGACTCCTAAATTCAATCCCCCTACCAATAAACGCCAAGACACCATATGCCTTCTTAACAACCTTATCTACTTGATTCCCAACTTTCAGGGATCTATGCACACATACACCTAGATCCCTCTGCTCCTCCACACTATTCAAAGTCCTCCCGTTAGCCCTATACTCAACACATCTGTTATTCCTACCAAAGTGAATTACTCAATGGCATTTAGAGAAACTTTGGAACCTAATGTGGATTTACTCAACATGCTTCATTCATCGAGATATGCACTTTGCTACAATATCAACAAAAAAGACTCAATGGCATTGAGAGAAATTTTGGAATCAAACGCTGATTTAATCAAAATGCTTATCTTATCGAGATATGCACTTTGCTGCAATATCGGCTTCTTGCCTGAAAAGACTTAATGGCATTGAGAGGAACTTTGGAAACTGATGTGGATTTACTGAAAATGCTTAACTCATCGAGATATGCACAGTATATTCACTGCTGTATTCCAGTTAGTTCAGGGAGTTGGGTGCTAGGCTAAAAAGTAAGGCCTCCAGGGTAGCAATCTCTGGACTGCTCCCAGTGTCTAGTGCAAGTGAGGCTCGGAACAGGGAGATTCTACAGTTGAACGCGTGGCTAAAGGACTGGTGCAAGAGGGAGGGTTTTAAATTCATAGATAACTGGGAAATCTTCAAGTCAGGATGGCAACTGTACAGAAAGGATGGGTTACACCTCAACTGGAAGGGAGCAAATATCCTGGCTGGGAGTTTTGCTAGAGTGTTTCGGCATGATTTAAACTAGTGTGGTAGGGGGGTGGGGAACAAAACAGGAGGTCAGTAAATACTGAGGCTGGGGTTGAGCTGGGGGCCAGGGCAAGGCTAGCTAAGAAGAGGAGCACTCTGGAGGAGGATGACCTGAGTGGGCCTGGAGGTCTGGAGTACATCTGCTTCAATGCGAGGAGCGTAACGGGTAAAACAGACGAACTTAGGGCCCTAATGCTTATGCGGAATTTGGATGTGGTTGCGGTGACGGAAACTTGGTTAAAAGAAGGACAGGACTGGCAGCTGAATATTCCGGGGTATAAGTGGTATAGGCGAGACAGAGGAGGGGCTAAAAAAGGTGGGGGAGTAGCGATATTAGTTAAGGAGCATATTACCGCGGTGCAGAGGGTAGACAACTTAGAGGGGTCATGTACTGAGTCGCTGTGGGTGGAACTCAGAAACAGGAAGGGCGCAGTCACTATGCTGGGGGTGTACTACAGACCACCCAACAGCCCACGGGAAGTGGAGGAAAGGATATGTCAGGAGATTCTGGATAGGTGCAGAAAAAATAGGGTTGTTGTAGTGGGGGACTTTAATTTCCCTGGCACAGACTGGAAAGTGCTTAGAGCTGGGGGTCCGGACGGGGAGGAATTTGTAAAATGCGTACTGGAAGGTTCTTTGGAACAGTATGTAGATAGCCCGACTAGAGAGGGGGCTATACTGGACCTAGTTCTGGGAAATGAGCCCGGTCAGGTCGTCAAAGTTTCGGTAGGGGAACATGTGGCAAATAGTGACCACAACTCTGTTAACTTTAGGATAGTAATGGACAAGGATGAGTGCTGTCCTACGGGCAGGGTGCTAAATTGGGGGAAGGCTGACTATAGCCGGATTAGGCAGGAATTGGTGGATGTTGATTGGGAGAGGATGTTCGAGGGTAAGTCCGCGTCTGGCATGTGGGAGTCTTTTAAGGAACTATTGATAAGGCTGCAGGATAGGCATGTGCCTGTAAAAAGGAAAGATAGGAAAGGTAGGATTCGAGAGCCGTGGATAACCAGGGAAATTGAGGATCTGATTAAAATGAAAAGGGAGGCGTACGTTAAGTCCAGGCAACGGAAAACAGATGGAGCTCTGGAGGAATGATGTGGAGATGCCGGCGTTGGACTGGGGTAAACACAGTAAGAAGTTTAACAACACCAGGTTAAAGTCCAACAGGTTTATTTGGTAGCAAAAGCCACACAAGCTTTCGAAGCTCTAAGCCCCTTCTTCAGGTGAGCCCCTTCTTCAGGGGCTTAGAGCTTCGAAAGCTTGTGTGGCTTTTGCTACCAAATAAACCTGTTGGACTTTAACCTGGTGTTGTTAAACTTCTTGCTCTGGAGGAATACAGAGAGAGTAGGAAAGAACTCAAACGGGGAGTTAGAAGGGCAAAAAGAGGTCACGAGATGTTCTTGGCAGGCAGGATTAAGGAGAATCCTAAGGCATTCTATTCATACGTTAGGAACAAAAGAGTTGTCAGGGAGAAAATCGGACCTCTCAGGGACAAAGGAGGGGAATTATGCTTAGAACCCAAGGGAATAGGGGAGATCCTAAATGAATACTTTGCATCGGTATTCACGAAGGAGAGGGGCGTGTTAACCGGGAGTGTCTCGGAGGGAGGTGTTGACCCGTTAGAGAAAATCTCCATTACAAGAGAGGAAGTGTTAGGTTTTTTAGGGAACATTAAAACTGACAAAGCCCCAGGGCCTGATGGCATCTATCCTCGACTGCTCAGGGAGACGAGAGATGAAATTGCTGGGCCTCTGACGGAAATCTTTGTCGCTTCTTTGGACACGGGTGAGGTCCCTGAGGATTGGAGGATAGCGAATGTGGTCCCGTTGTTTAAGAAGGGTAGCAGGGATAACCCAGGAAATTATAGGCCGGTGAGCTTGACGTCCGTGGTAGGGAAGTTGTTGGAGAGGATTCTTAGAGACAGGATGTATGTGCATTTAGAACGGAACAATCTCATTAGTGACAAACAGCATGGTTTTGTAAGAGGGAGGTCGTGCCTTACAAATTTGGTGGAGTTTTTTGAGGAAGTGACAAAAACGGTTGATGAAGGAAGGGCCGTGGATGTCGTCTATATGGATTTCAGTCAGGCATTTGACAAAGTCCCACATGGCAGGTTGGTTAAGAAGGTTAAGGCTCATGGGATACAAGGAGAAGTGGCTAGATGGGTGGAGAACTGGCTTGGCCATAGGAGACAGAGGGTAGTGGTCGAAGGGTCTTTTTCCGGCTGGAGGTCTGTGACCAGTGGTGTTCCGCAGGGCTCTGTACTGGGACCTCTGCTATTTGTGATATATATAAATGATTTGGAAGAAGGTGTAACTGGTGTAATCAGCAAGTTTGCGGATGACACGAAGATGGCTGGACTTGCGGATAGCGAAGAGCATTGTCGGGCAATACAGCAGGATATAAATAGGCTGGAAAATTGGGCGGAGAGGTGGCAGATGGAGTTTAATCCGGATAAATGCGTAGTGATGCATTTTGGAAGAAATAATGTAGGGAGGAGTTATACAATAAATGGCAGAGTCATCAGGAGTATAGAAACACAGAGGGACCTAGGTGTGCAAGTCCACAAATCCTTGAAGGTGGCAACACAGGTGGAGAAGGTGGTGAAGAAGGCATATGGTATGCTTGCCTTTATAGGACGGGGTATAGAGTATAAAAGCTGGAGTCTGATGATGCAGCTGTATAGAACGCTGGTTAGGCCACATTTGGAGTACTGCGTCCAGTTCTGGTCGCCGCACTACCAGAAGGACGTGGAAGCGTTAGAGAGAGTGCAGAGAAGGTTTACCAGGATGTTGCCTGGTATGGAGGGTCTTAGCTATGAGGAGAGATTGGGTAGACTGGGGTTGTTCTCCTTGGAAAGACGGAGAATGAGGGGAGATCTAATAGAGGTGTACAAGATTATGAAGGGTACAGATAGGGTGAACAGTGGAAGCTTTTTCCCAGGTCGGAGGTGACGATCACGAGGGGTCACGGGCTCAAGCTGAGAGGGGCGAAGTATAACTCAGATATCAGAGGGACGTTTTTTACACAGAGGGTGGTGGGGGCCTGGAATGCGCTGCCAAGTAGGGTGGTGGAGGCAGGCACGCTGACATCGTATAAGACTTACCTGAATAGTCACATGAGCAGCCTGGGAATGGAGGGATACAAACGATTGGTCGAGTTGGACCAAGGAGCGGCACAGGCGTGGAGGGCCGAAGGGCCTGTTTCCTGTGCTGTACTGTTCTTTGTTCTTTGTAGTTGTAGGTTGTACTTTGTAGAAAATATGTGCTTTAGTGTCGCACTGATGATCTAAAGGTAAATTAAGCATCTTGGAGTTCATATCTATTTTTCGGCACAGTTTGATCCCAAATAAGTGCAGTTCATATCCATACGGCACGGTAGCACAGTGGTTAGCACTGCTGCTTCACAGCTCCAGGGTCCTGGGTTCGATTCCCGGCTCGGGTCACTGTCTGTGTGGAGTTTGCACATTCTCCTCGTGTCTGCGTGGGTTTCCTTCGGGTGCTCCGGTTTCCTCCCACAGTCCAAAGATGTGCGGGTTAGGTTGATTGGCCAGGTTAAAAATTGCCCCCTAGAGTCCTGAGATGCGTAGGTTAGAGGGATTAGCGGGTTAAAATATGTGGGGGTAGGGCCTGGGTGGGATTGTGGTCGGTGCAGACTCGATGGGCCGAATGGCCTCCTTCTGCACTGTAGGGTTTCTATGGTTTCTATACATACAGTGCAAAAGGAGGCCATTTGGCCCATCAAACCTGCACCGACATCAATCCGACCCAGGCCCTACCCCCATAACCACATGTATTTACCCTGCTAATCTCCTGACACTAAAAATGGCCAAACCACCTAACCCACACATCTTTGGAGTCATCAAAGAAATCATAGAAACCCGACAGTACAGAAAGAGGCCATTCGGCCCATCAAGTCTGCACCGACCACAATCCCACCCAGGCCCTACCCCCATATCCCTACATATTTTACCCACTAATCCCTCTAACCTACGCATCCCAGGACACTAAGGGGCAATTTTAGCAAAGCCAATCAACCTAACCTGCACATCTTTGGACTGTGGGAGGAAACTGGAGCACCCGGAGTAAACCCACGCGGACACGAGGAGAATGTGCAAACTCCACACAGACAGTGACCCAAGCCAGGAATGGAACCCAGGTCCCTGGAGCTGTGAAGCAGCAGTGCTAACCACTGTGCTACCGTGCCGCCCCTTTTCAGTCCAGTGTGGGAGGAAACTGGAGGAAGCCCATGCAGACACGGGGAGAATGTGCAAAATCCACACCGACAGACAGTCACACAAGGCCCCAATTGAACCCAGGTCCTTGGCGCCGTGAGCCAAAAGTGCTAACCATTGTACCGCTCCCCTTTGGTAAAATTGAATGAAGGATTCCAGCCGGCATTAGAGTTTACACTGATTTCTTGATTGCCAATGTCACTCAGTATGAGGAATGTTGTCAGATCAGAGATTCAGTAACAGAATTTAATGCATTCTAAAAATGGATGCCAATTTCATCGAGGTTGTTTCTCATCAGTTTCTCATCATTGTTTTGTTTGAACTTCAAAAATGCCAATCAAAATAATAATCTGTTTCAAGAGAGAAATAAAAAGAAAGTTCATAGTTCAGGTGGTGAGTTCTTTTAATTCACAGATTTCAGTCAAATGTATTTTCATTTGTCAGCCTGTCTTAGATGGGCTTAATTTCCTGCAAAAACAAAACAAAGTTATGGTTACTTCTATCAGTCTGTACCACCAGTTTATTCTTTGTTGTGCCAAAATGGCATAAACAGTGTTCTGAATATGGTGCTGAGTTATTTACTAATTCACTTACACCGTTGCTGTACCACTGTTATGTTGCTATAGTCTTGAGATGGATGGCCAAAATACCCATCTGTTTCAGGTAATAGCTGGAATGCAGTGGAATTGATGCAGCAATTGACCGAATGCAATTTGGTTACTGCTTTAAAAAATGTTGTGACATGGAAATTTATGTGCAAATAAACTTAGGCTGGGATGCTCACCACAACCTTAAAAGCAATGGGGAGACAAAATCTTGCAAGACCCGAAAAACGAGATTTGTGTCAGTGAGATCTCACAATGTGAGCCCCCAGCCAGTCATGTAATGGGGTTTATGGCATGCAATGACAAGAAGTCTGCTAATGATGAATTAGCTGAGGGGGAACCAGAGAGTAGGGCCAGTAAGACTCAGAGAAAGAGCAGGCAGGGTGTGGTTGCTAATCTAAGAGGGTCTGGTGGATTGAAGTGCATTTGTTTCAATGTGAGAAGTGTAACAGGTGAGGCAGATGAACTGAGACCTTGGGTTAGTACTTGGAACTATGATGTTGTTGATATTACAGAGACTTGGTTAAGGGAAGGACAGGGTTGGCAGCTTAACAATCCAGGATACAGATGTTTCAGGCGGGATAGAGGGGGATGTAAAAGGAGTGGGGGCATTACGGGTTAAGGAGAATATCACAACTGTACTGCAGGAGACACCTTGGAGGGCTCATGCGGCAAGGTAATATGGGGAGAGCTCAGGAATAGGAAGGGTGTCGTCACAATGTTGGGGTTTACTATAGGCCGCCGAACAGCCAGCAGGAGATAGCGAACAAACATGTAGGCACATTTTGGCAAGCTGTAAAAGTAGCAGAGTTGTTGTGGTGAGAGATTTTAACTTCCCCTATATTGACTGGGGCTCACTTAGTGCGAGGAGCGTGGATGGGGAGGAGTTTGTAAGGAGCATCCATCAGGGTTTCTTGAAACAGTATGTAGATAGTCCAATTAGGGAAGGGGCCATACTGGACCTGGTATTGGGGAATGAGCCCGGCCAGGTGGTCAACATTTCAGAAGGGGAGCAGTTCGGGAACAGTGACCACAATTCAGTAAGCTTTAAGGTACTGATGGATAAAGAAAAGTGCAGTCCTCAAGTTAAGGCGCTTGTCCGACCGCCCGCCCGGCCGCGCTCGTCCGCGCGCCCGCCCGTCCGCGCCCGGCCGCGCTCGTCCGCCCGCCCGCCCGGCCGCGCTCGTCCGCCCGCCCGCCGGGCCGCGCTCGTCCGCCCGCCCGCCCGGCCGCGCTCGTCCGCCCGCCCGCCCGGCCGCGCTCGTCCGCCCGCCCGGCCGCGCTCGTCCGCCCGCCCGGCCGCGCTCGTCCGCCCGGCCGCGCTCGTCCGCCCGGCCGCGCTCGTCCGCCCGGCCGCGCTCGTCCGCCCGGCCGCGCTCGTCCGCCCGGCCGGGCTCGTCCGCCCGCCCGCCGGGCCGCGCTCGTCCGCCCGCCCGCCCGGCCGCGCTCGTCCGCCCGCCCGGCCGCGCTCGTCCACCCGCCCGGCCGCGCTCGTCCGCCCGCCCGCCCGGCCGCGCTCGTCCACCCGCCCGGCCGCGCTCGTCCGCCCGCCCGCCCGGCCGCGCTCGTCCACCCGCCCGGCCGCGCTCGTCCGCCCGCCCGCCCGGCCGCGCTCGTCCGCCCGCCCGCCCGGCCGCGCTCGTCCACCCGCCCGGCCGCGCTCGTCCGCCCGCCCGCCCGGCCGCGCTCGTCCGCCCGCCCGGCCGCGCTCGTCCGCCCGCCCGCCCGGCCGCGCCCGTCCGCCCGCCCGCCCGCCCGGCCGCGCTCGTCCGCCCGCCCGGCCGCGCTCGTCCGCCCGCCCGCCCGGCCGCGCTCGTCCGCCCGCCCGCCCGGCCGCGCTCGTCCGCCCGGCCGCGCTCGTCCGCCCGGCCGCGCTCGTCCGCCCGGCCGCGCTCGTCCGCCCGGCCGCGCTCGTCCGCCCGGCCGCGCTCGTCCGCCCGGCCGCGCTCGTCCGCCCGGCCGGGCTCGTCCGCCCGGCCGCGCTCGTCCGCCCGGCCGGGCTCGTCCGCCCGGCCGGGCTCGTCCGCCCGGCCGGGCTCGTCCGCCCGGCCTCGTCCGCCCGGCCGCGCTCGTCCGCCCGGCCGCGCTCGTCCGCCCGCCCGCCCGGCCGCGCTCGTCCGCCCGCCCGCCCGGCCGCGCTCGTCCGCCTGCCCGCCCGGCCGCGCTCGGCCGCCCGGCCGCGCTCGGCCGCCCGGCCGCGCCCGCCCGCTCTCGCGCCCGCCCGCTCTCGCGCCCGCCCGCTCTCGCGCCCGCCGGCTCTCGCGCCCGCCGGCTCTCGCGCCCGCCGGCTCTCGCGCCCGGCCGCTCGGAAGATCGGCCGCTTGGACGCTCTCCCGCTCGGACACTCGGACACTCGGCCGCTCGCCCGCGCTCCCGCTCGGCCGCTCTCCCGCTGGGCTGCTCTCGCTCGGCTGCTCTCGCCCTCTCCCGCTCGCCTGCTCTCGCCCTTGGCCGCTGTCGCGCTCATTCAGAATGTGGATGGCCCAACTACAGAGGGGGCAAAACTTGACCTCATTTTGGGAAATAGGCAAGGTCAGGTGACAGAAGCATTAATGAGGGATCACTTTGGGACCAGTGACCATAATTCCAGCAGTTTTGAGATAGCTTTGGCAAATGATAGGTCTGGCCCAAAAATTAATATTCTAAATTGGGGCAAGGCTGATTTTGATGGTATCAGGCAGGAACTTTGAACAGTTATTTGAGGGAGTCTGTGGTGGGAGGCTTTCAAAAGTGTGTTAACCAGGGTTCAGGGTAAGCACATTCCTCTTAGAATGAAGGGCAAGGCTGGTAGAAGTAGGGAGCCCTGGATGACTCGGGATATTGAGGCCCTGGTCAAGAAGAAGGAGGCACATGACACGCAAAGGCAGCTGGGATCAAGTGGATCCCTTGAAGCATATAGTGGGTGTGGGAGTAGAGTTAAGAGAGAAATCAGGAGGGCAAAAAGGGGACACGAGATTGTTTTGGCAGATAAGGCAAAGGAGAATCCAAAAGGCTTCTACAAATGCATAAAGGGCAAAAGAGTAACAAGGGAAAGAGTCGGGCCTCTTAAGGATCAACAAGGTCATCTATGTGCGGATCCACAAGAGATGGGTGAGATCCTAAATGAATATTTCTCATCAGTATTTACTGTTGAGAAAAGCATGGATGTTAGGGAACTTGGGGAAATAAATAGTGATGTCTTAAGGAGTGTACATATTACGGAGGAGGTGGTGCTGGAAGTCTTAAAGTGCATCAAGGTAGATAAATCCCTGGGACCTGATGAAGTGTATTCCAGGACACTGTGGGAGGTTGGGGAGGAAATTGCAGGTCCCCTAGCAGAGATATGAATCATCGATGGTCACAGGTGAGGTGCCTGAAGATTGGGGGGTGGCAAATGTTGTGCCTTTGCTTAAGAAGGGCTGCAGGGAAAAACCTGGGAACTAATTTAGACAAGTCCCCAGGGCCTGATGGAATATACCCCAGAATACTGAGAGAGGCAAGAGGGGAAATTGTTGGGGCCTTGAGAGAAATCTTTGTATCCTTATTGGCTACAGAGGAGGTTCCAGAGGATTGGAGAAGAGTCAATGTTGTTCCTTTGTTGAAGAAGGGTTGCAAGATATTCTTCAGATGTGAAGAAGGGTAGCAGTGCTAACCGCTGTGCCACGGTGGGCGGCATTGTGGCACAGTGATTAGCATTGCTGCCTCACAGCTCCAGGGGCCAGGGATGTGTCAATGTCTGTGTGGAGTTTGCACGTTCTCCCCGTGTCTACATGGGTTTCCTTCGGGTGCTCCGGTTTCCTCCCACAGTCCAAAGATGTGTGGGTGAGGTTGATTGGTCATCAGTATTAGTGTCCCGGGATATGTAGGTTAGCGGGGTAAATGTGTGGGGTTGTGGGGATAGGGCCTGGGTTGGAATTATTGTCAGTGCAGACTCGATGGGCCGAATGGCCTCCTTCTGTACTGTTTCTATTATTCTATGATTCTAATAATCCAGGTAATTACAAGCTGGTGAGCCTTATGTCAGTGGTAGGGAAATTATTGGAAAGGATTCTTCGAGACAGGATTTACTCCCACTTGGAAATAAGTGGATGTATTGGCAAGAGGCAACATGGTATTGTGAAAGGGAGTTCGTGTCCCACTAACTCGATCGAGTTTTTCGAGGAAGTGACAAAGATGATTGATGAGGGTAGGGCAGTGGATGTGGTCTACATGGACTTCAGTAAGGCCTTTGACAAGGTACCTCATGACAGAAGGCTAAGTCGCATTGGATCAGAGGCCAACTGGCAAGGTGAATACGGAACTGGCTCAGTCATAGAAGACAGAGGGTAGCAGTGGAAGGGTACGTTTCTGAATGGAGGGCTGTGACAAGTGGCGTTCCTCAGGGATCATGGGTGGCACGGTAGCACAGTGGTTAGCACTGCTGCTTCACAGCTCCAGTGACCCAAGCTGGGAATGGGCACTGTCTGTGTGGAGTTTGCACATTCTCCTCGTGTCTGTGTGGGTTTCCTCTGGGTGCTCTGGTTTCCTCCCACAGTCCAAAGATGTGCGGGTTAGGTTGATTGGCCATGCTAAAATTGCCTCCTGAGATGCGTAGGTTAGAGGGATTAGCGGGTAAAATTAGTAGGGATATGGGGGTAGGGCCTGGGTGGGATTGTGGTCGGTAAAGACTCGATGGGCCAAATGGCCTCTTTCTGCACAGTAGGGTTTCTATGATTCTATGATCAGTGCTGGGACCTTTGCTGTTTGTAATATATATAAATGATTTGGAGTAAAATGTAACTGGTTTGAATTGTAAGTTTGCGGACGACAAAAAGGTTGGCGCATTTGCGAATAGCGATGAGGACCATCAGAGGATACAGCAGGATATAGATTGGTTGGAGACTTGGGCAGAGAGATGGCAGATGGAGTTTAATCCGGACAAATGTGAGGTAATGCATTTTGGAAGGTCTAATACAGTTAGGAAATATACAGTAAATGGCAGAACCCTTAAGAGTATTGATAGGCAGAGGGATCTGGGTGTACAGATACACAGGTCACTGAAAGTGGCAACGCAGGTGGAGAAGGTAGTCAAGAAGGCATACAGCATGCTTGCCTTCATCGGCCGGGGCATTGAGTTTAAAAATTGGCAAATCATGTTGCAGCTTAAAAGAACCTTATTTGGGTCGCATTTGGAATATAGTGTTCCATTCTGGTTGCCGCACTATCAGAAGGATGTGGAGGCTTTGGAGAGAATATAGAAAAGATTTACCAGGATGTTGTCTGGCATGGAGGGCATTAGCTATGAGGAGAGGTTGGAGAAACTTGGTTTGTTCTCACTGGAACAAGGGAGGTTGAGGGGTGACCTGATTGAAGTCTACAAGATTATGAGGGGCATGGACAAAGTGGATAGTCAGAAGCATTTTCCCAGGGTGGAAGAGTCAATTACTTGGGGGCATAGGTTTAAGGTGCGAGGGGCAAGGTTTAAAGGAGATGTTCGAGGCAAGTTTTTTACACAGAAGGTGGTGGGTGCCTGGCACTTGCTGCCGGGGGAGGTCGTGGAAGCAGATACGATGATGACTTTTAAGGGACTCTTGACAAATACATCCCTTTAAGGGTGGGAATAAAGGGATATGATCCTCGGAAGGGTAGGGGGCTTTAGTTCAGTCGGGCAGCATGGTCAGTGCAGGCTTGGAGGCCGAAGGACCTGTCCTGTGCTGTAAGTTTCTTTGTTCTTTAACTACAGGCCGGTGAACCTCACATCTCTAGTGAGCAAGTTGTTAGAAGGTATTTTGAGAGACAGGATCTACAGGCATATAGAGATGCAAGGACTGATTAGGGACAGTCAGCATGGCTTTGTGAGTGGAAAATCATGTCTCACAAATTTGATTGAGTTTTTTGAAGGGGTAACCAAGAAGTTGGATGAGGGCAGTGCAGTTGATGTTGTCTACATGGACTTTAACAAGGTCTTTGACAAGGTACCACATGGTAGGTTGTTGCATAAGGTTAAATCTCATGGGATCCGGGGTGAGGTAGCCAATTGGATACAAAACTGGCTTGATGACATTATAAGAAGTCTAACAACACCAGGTTAAAGTCCAACAGGTTTATTTGGTCGCAAAAGCCACGAGACTTTGGAACAGGCTGTCCCTTCGTCAGGTGGGTGGGAGTTCGTGACGAAGGGGCAGCCTGTTCCGAAAGCTAGTGGCTTTTGCTACCAAATAAACCTGTTGGACTTTAACCTGGTGTTGTTAAACTTCTTACTGTGTTTACCCCAGTCCAACGCCGGCATCTCCACATTTTGATGACATAAGACAGAGGGTGGTTGTAGAGGGTTGTTTTTCAAACTGGAGGCCTGTGACCAGTGGTGTGCCTCAGGGTCCACTGTTATTTGTCATTTATATTCATGATTTGGATGATAATTTAGTAGGTGTGGTTAGTAAGTTTGCAGATGACACCAAGATTGGTAGCATAGTGGACAGTGAAGAAGGTTATCTAGGATTGCAACGGGATCTTAATCAATTGGGCCAATGGGCTGACGAATGGCAGATGGAGTTTAATTTAGATAAATGCAAAATGATGCATTTTGGTCGATCGAACGCAGGGCTTACTCAGTTAATGGTAGGGTGTTGGGGAGATTTATAGAACAAAGAGATCTAGGGGTACAGGTTCATAGCTCCTTGAAAGTGGAGTCACAGGTGGACAGAATAGTGAAGAAGGCATTCGGCATGCTTGGTTTCATTGGTCAGAACATTGAATACAGGAGTTGGGACATCTTGCTGAAGTTGTACAAAACGTTGGTAAGCCACACTTGGAATACAGTTCTGGTCACCCTATTATATAAAGGATATAGAAACATAGAAACATAGAAAAACTACAGCACAAACAGGCCCTTCGGCCCACAAGTTGTGCCGAACACATCCCTACCTTCTCGACCTACCTATAACCCTCCATCCTATTACGCTCCATTCACTCATTCAGGAGTCTCTTAAAAGACCCTATTGAGTTCGCCTCCACCACCACTGACGGCAGCCGATTCCACTCGCCCACCACCCACTGTGTGAAAAACTTACCCCTAACATCTCCCCTGTACCTACCCCCCAGCACCTTAAACCTGTGTCCTCTCGTAGCAGACATTTCCACCCTGGGAAAAAGCCTCTGAGAGTCCACCCGATCTATGCCTCTCAACATCTTATACACCTCTATTAGGTCTCCTCTCATCCTTCGTCTCTCCAAGGAGAAAAGACCGAGCTCCCTCAGCCTATCCTCATAAGGCTTGCCACTCAATCCAGGCAACATCCTTGTAAATCTCCTCTGCACCCTTTCAATCTTTTCCACATCCTTCCTTTAGTGAGGCGACCAGAACTGAGCACGGTACTCCAAGTGGGGTCTGACGAGGTTCTTATATAGCTGCATCAATGTCCCCGGACTCCTAAACTCAATCCCTCGATTGATAAAGGCCAGCACACCATACGCCTTCTTAACCACCTCCTCCACCTGCGGGGCCGATTTCAGAGTCCTATGGACCCGGACCCCAAGGTCCTTCTGACCCTCTACAGTACTAAGAGTCTTTCCCTTTATATATGGAAAATTTTTGGACTGGAGGCAGGTTGCTAGCGGAGTGCCACAGGGATCAGTGCTTGGTCCTCTGCTCTTTGTGATTTTTATTAATGACTTAGAGGAGGGGGTTGAAGGGTGGATCAGTAAATTTGCTGATGACACCAAGATTGGTGGAGTAGTGGATGAGGTGGAGGGCTGTTGTAGGCTGCAAAGAGACATAGATAGGATGCAAAGCTGGGCTGAAAAATGGCAAATGGAGTTTAACCCTGATAAATGTGAGGTGATTCATTTTGGTAGGACTAATTTAAATGTGGATTACAAGGTCAAAGGTAGGGTTCTGAAGACTGTGGAGGAACAGAGAGATCTTGGGGTCCATATCCACAGATCTCTAAAGGTTGCCACTCAAGTGGATAGAGCTGTGAAGAAGGCCTATAGTGTGTTAGCTTTTATTAACAGGGGGTTGGAGTTTAAGAGCCGTGGGGTTACGCTGCAACTGTACAGGACCTTGGTGAGACCACATTTGGAATATTGTGTGCAGTTCTGGTCACCTCACTATAAGAAGGATGTGGAAGCGCTGGAAAGAGTGCAGAGGAGATTTACCAGGATGCTGCCTGGTTTGGAGGGTAGGTCTTATGAGGAAAGGTTGAGGGAGCTAGGGCTGTTCTCTCTGGAGCGGAGGAGGCTGAGGGGAGACTTAATAGAGGTTTATAAAATGATGAAGGGGATAGATAGAGTGAACATTCAAAGACTATTTCCTCGGGTGGATGGAGCTATTACAAGGGGGCATAACTATAGGGTTCATGGTGGGAGATATAGGAAGGATATCAGAGGTAGGTTCTTTATGCAGAGAGTGGTTGGGGTGTGGAATGGACTGCCTGCAGTGATAGTGGAGTCAGACACTTTAGGAACATTTAAGCGGTTATTGGATAGGCACATGGAGCACACCAGGATGGTAGGGAGTGGGATAGCTTGATCATGGTTTCAGATAAAGCTCGGCACAACATCGTGGGCCGAAGGGCCTGTTCTGTGCTGTACTGTTCTATGTTCTATTGTACTCCTTCATCCCATTTGACCTACCAAGATGGACCACAACGCATTTATCTGGGTTGAAGTCCATCTGCCCACTTGTCTGCCCAGTCTTGCATCCTATCTATGTCCCTCTGTAACTTCTGACATCCCTCCAGACTATCCACAACCCCACCAACCTTCGTGTCGTCGGCAAACGTACCAACCCATCCCTCCGTTTCCTCATCCAGGTCATTTATGAAAATGACAAACAGCAAGGGTCCCAGAACAGATCCCTGGGGCACACGACTGGTGACCGAACTCCATTTAGAAAAAGACCCATCTATACCCACTCTCTGCCTCCTATTATTAAACTAGAAAGAGTGCAGAAAAGATTTACTCGGATGCTACCGGGACTTGGTGGTTTGAGTTATAAGGAGAGGATGGATAGACTGGGACTTTTTTCTCTGGAGCATAGAAGGCTGAGGGGTGATCTTATAGAGGTCTATAAAATAATGAAGGGCGTTAGGGTTAATCAATATCTTTTCTCAAAGGTAGGGGAGACTAAAATGAGAGGGCATAGGTTTAAGGTGAGAGGGAAGAGAAAAAAAAGGTCCAGAGGGGCAATGTTTTTCACAGAGAGGGTGGTGAGTGTCTGGAACGAGCTGCCAGTGGTAGTGGTACAGGCGGATACAATTTTGTCTTTTAAAAAGCATTTAGACAGTTACATGGGTAAGATGGGTATAGAGGGATATGGGCCAAATGCGGGCAATTGGGATTAGTTTATGGGTTAAAAATGGGCGCATGGACCAGTTGGGCCGAAGGGCCTGTTTCCATGCTGTAAATCTCTATGACTCTATGACAGAGGAGGGCGTAAAAGCAAAGAAGGCATTGCATTATTAGTTAAGAAGGCAGTTACTGTAGTAAGGAGAGATGATATCTGAAGGGGGGCATCAAATGAAGCTTTGTGGGTAGAGCTTAGGAATAAAAAAGGGACAGCTACATTGCTGGGTGTTTATTATAGACCCCCAGATAGTCAGCGAGTAATTGAAGAGCAAATATGTGCGCAGAGGGATGTAAATATAATGAGAGGATAATTATATTAGGTGATTTCAACTTTCCCAACATTAATTGGGATAGCCATCATATTAAGGGCTTAGATGGAGTAGAGTTCTTAAAATGTAGACAGGAAAACTTCTTGGGTCAATATGTAAAGGATCCAACAAGGGAGGGAGCTATGCTGGACCTAATTCTGGGAATTGAAGCCGGACAGGTGGTTGAAGTGTTGGTGGGGGAGCATTTTGGTGACAGCGACCACAACATTGTTCAATTCAAATTTGTTATGGACAAAGAAATTGATAAGTTGCAGAAAAAGGATTTGGATTGGGGGAGTGTAGATTTTAACAAAATTAGGTGGGATCTGGCCAAGGTAGACTGGAACGAGTTACTTGTTTGGAAATCTACAGAAGGCCAGACTGAGTAAAGACAGTAGGTTTTGTTTCCTGAAAGACATAACCAATTGGGTTTTTAATGTCTATTTAAAGTAAAGTAAAGTTTATTTATTAGTCACAAGTAAGGCTTACATTAACACTGCAATGAAGTTACTGTGAAATTTTCCTAATCGCCACAGTCCGGAGCCTGTTCGGGTCAATGCACCTAGCCAACACGTCTTTCAGAATGTGGGAGGAAACCAGAGCACCAGGAGGAAACCCACGTAGACACGGAGAATGTTCAAACTCTACACAGACAGTGACCCAAGCCAGGAATCGAACCTGGGTCCCTGTCGCTGTGAAGCAGCAGTGTTAACCACTGTGCTACCGAGCCGCCCCTCGTACTACTGTGCTACCCCTCTTTGACTGCCAATTTGACTGCCTCACCTGAATGTATATTTGATCTTGCATTGAAGGTGTTCAGTCTGGGTACTGACCTCTAGTTTATTGGTCTAGTAACACTGATAAAAGGACACATATTGCTGAAGCTTTTTGTCTTGCACTAAATAAATCGTAAATAAATAAACAAATGAATAAAAAACAATAAATGACCCTTTTATCTCAGTTCTGTTTCCTATGAGCCTTCAATCCAAGCTAATATACGACCCTGAACACCATGAGCTCTTATTTTGTGCAGTAACCTTTTATATGTCACGTTATCAATTGTCATTTGGTAATCCAAATACATTACTTATACTGGCACTCCCTTTATCCACCCTGCTTGTTACATCCTCAGAAAATGCTAATAAACACAATTGCCCTTTCACAAAGCCTCTGATTGCATTATGATTTTCTATACATCCTGCTAATACCACTTCAATAATAGATTTCACTATTTTCCCAATGACTGACAGACTTAACTGATCTGTAGGTTCCTACTTTTTGTCTCCATCCTTTCTTGAATGGAATGTGACATTTGCAGTTTTCCAATCCACTGGGACTTTTCCAGAATCTGGGGAATTTTGCAAGATTATAAATAACCAAATAAACAACTATCTCTGCAGCTACTCCCATTAAAACCCTAGAATTGCAGGCCATTGGATCTAGGAGCCAGGAGACTTATTAACCTCAAGTTCCATTCGTTTACCAGTTATTTTTTCTCTGTTAATAGTGACAGTATTCTTGGGATGCTTTTCTGTCATTACTGTGAAGACGGATACAGAATACATGTTCAAAGCTTCTGCCATTTCCTTAGTCTCATTATTATTCCCTAGTCTCATTCTCTGTGGGACTAATACTTTAGCTATTCCTTTCCTTGTTATATAATAGAAGCTTTTACTGTCTGTCTTTATAGTTCTTGCTAATTTTCTCCCATACTCCAGTTTCTTCCTCTTTAGTATTTTGTAGTCATCCTTTGCTGGTTTGTAAAGTTTTCCCAGTCTCCTGGACTACCACTAATCTTTGCAGCATTGTGCACCTTTACTTCCAATTTGATATCACACTTAACTTCCTTAGTTAACCACAGGTGGCATATCCTTCTGGGGGAGGCTTTCTTCCTCAATGGAATGCATCTTTGTTAAAAGTTATAAGTGATTTATTTAAATATCTCCAACTGCTTTTCTACCCTCTTACCTTTTAACATATTTATCCAGCCCACATTATCTAACTCTGGCTTCATAGTCTTTATTTAAGTTTAAATAACTAGGTATAGGCCCACATTTCTCACTCTCAAACTGAATGTGAAATTCCATCATGCCATGCACTCTTGTCCAGAGGATCCTTTACTCTGATGTCTTTAATTAACCCGGTCTCATTATGCATTATGAGAGCAAAACTAGCCTGTTAACTGCTAGATTCAAAGAACAAAGACATTTACTGCACAGGAACAGGTCCATAGGCCCTCTAAGCCTGCACCAACCATGCTGCCCCTGTGAACTAAAACCCCCTACCCTTCCGGAGACCATATCCCTCTATTCCCATCGTTTTCATGTATTTGTCCAGACGCCCCTTAAAACTCACTATCGTATCTGCTTCCACTACCTCCCCTACCAGCGAGTTTCAGGCACCCAGCACCCTGCCTCGTACATCTCCTTTAAACCTTGCCCCTCGCACCTTAAACCCCCTCGTAATTCACTCTGCCACCCTGGAAAAAAGCTTCTGACTATCCACTCTGTCCATGCCCCTCATAATCTTGTAGATCTCTATCAGGTCTCCCCTCAACCTCCGTCGTTCCAGTGAGAACAAACCAAGTTTCTTCAACCTCTCCTCATAGCTAACACCTTCCATACTAGGCAGCATCCTGGTGAATCTTTTCCGTGCCCTCTCCAAAGCCTTCACATCCTTCTGGTAGTATAGCGACCAGAATTGAACACTATATTCCAAGTACGGCCTAACTAAGGTTAGAATCTTAAATGATTTGCCAATTTTTAAGCTCAATGTCCCGGCCGATGAAGGCAAGTCTGCCAAATGCCTTGTTAATTACCTTCTCCACCTGCATTGCCACTTTCAGTGACCGATGTACCTGTACACACAGATCCCTCTGCCTATCAATACTCTTAAGGGTTCTGCCGTTTACTGTATATTTCCCATCTGTATTAGACTTTCCAAAATGCATTACCTCACATTTGTCTGGATTAAACTCCATCTGCCATCTCCCTGCCGAATCTCTAACCGATCCTGCTATATCCTCTGACGGTCCTCATCGCTTTCCGCAATTCCACTAATCTTTGTGTCATCCGCAAACTTACTAATCAAACCAGTTACATTTTCCTCCAAATCATTACAAACGGCAAGATCCCGGCACTGATCCCTGAAGAACACCACTTGTCACAGCCCTCCATTCAGAAACGCACCCTTCCATTGTTACCCTCTGCCTTCTATGATTGAGCCAGTTCTGTATCCATCTTGCCAGCTCGCCTCTGACTCCATGCGACTTCACCTTCTGTACCAGTCTGCCACGAGGGTTCTTGTCAAAGGCCTTACTGAAGTCCATGTAGACAACATTCACTGCCCTACTCTAATCACTCATCTTTGTCACTTCCTCAAAAAACATGATTAAATTAGTGAGATACGACCTCCTCTTCACAAGACCATGTTGCCTCTCGCAAATAAGTCCACTTATTTCCAAGTGGGAGTATACCCTGTCTTGAAAAATCCTCTCCAATAGTTTCCCTACCTCTGATGCAAGTCTGAGCGGCCTGTAATTACATGGAATCGGCTGCCGTCAGTGGTGGTGGAGGCAAACTCAATAGGGTCTTTTAAGAGACTCCTGGATGAGTACATGGGACTAAATAGGATGGAGGGTTATAGATAGGCCTAAAAGGTAGGGATATGTTCGGCACAACTTGTGGGGCCGAAGGGCCTGTTTTGTGCTGTAGTTTCTCTATGTTTCTATGTTTCTTCTATCCTTCTTAAACAAAGGAACAACAGTGGCTATTCTCCAATCCTCTGGGATCTCCCCTGTAGCCAGTGAGGATACAAAGACTTCTCTCAAGGCCCCAGCAATTTCCTCCATTGCCCCTCTCAGTATTCTGGGGTATATCCCATCAGGCCCTGGCGACTTGTCTATCTTAATGTTTTTCAAGACCCCCAATGCCTCCTCCTTTTTGATGTCAACATGACCCAAACTATCTGTCGGTTGGGGGGATTGGTGAGGTAAAAACACGGGATTGCGAGAATAGGGCGGGGGTGGGCCTGGGTTAAATGCTCTGTTGGAGAGATGGTGCAGGTTCAATGGGCTGAGTGATCTCATTCTGCACTGTAGGGATTCTATGATTCCAGATACTTTATAAATAGAGGAGAGAGAACAAAAGCAAGATTGTTATCATGAACCTTTATAAAGCATTGGTTTGGCCTCAACAGGAATATTGTGCCCAATTCTGGGTACCATACTTGAGGAAGGAAGTGAAAGCATTGAAGAGTCAAAGAGTCATACAGTGCAGAAAAGGCCTTTCGGCCCATCAAGTCTGCACTGATAACAGTGACAACTAAAATCGCGTGAATCACATTTTCCAGCACTTGTTCCATATCCTCGAATTTTATGATACTTCAAGTGCTCATCCAAATACTTTTTAAAGATTATAATGTATCCAGCCTCTACTACCTTCCCAGACAGTGCATTCCAGATTCTCACCACCCTCCGAGTGAAGATTTTTTTTTTTCAAATCCCCTCAAAATCTCTTGACCCTCACTCTAAAACTATGCCCCCTTGTGACTGACTACTCCACCAAGGCACAGTGGTTAGCACTGCTGCTTCACAGCGCCAGGAACCCAGATTCAATTCCAGCCTTGGGTAATGACACAGATGGCGATGTGGGAGGTAGGATTAGTAAATTTACAGATGACAGAAAGATTGGCCAGGTGGTTAACAGTGAGGTGGAGTGTCTTGGGCTACAAGAAGATACAGGCGGAATGGCCACACGGGCAGATAAGTGGCAGATGGAATTTAACCCTCAAGGTGATAGTCTTCGGAAGAAATAATTTTACAAGAAAGTATCCAAGCATGACACTAGGAAGTTCTGTGGAATAAAGGGACCTTGGCATGTTTGTCCACAAATCTCTGAAGATGGAAGGGCATTTTAGTCGGGTGGTGAAAAAGGCATAAACTGGCCTTTATCAATCGAGGCATAGATTACAAAGGCAGGGAAGTCATGTTAGAGTTGTATAGAACTTTGGTGAGGCCACAGCTAGAGTATTGTGTGTGCATTTTGGTCACCACATTATCAGAAGGATATGATTGCACTGGAGGGGGTGCAGAGGAGATTCATCAGGATGCTGCCTGGGATGAAACATTTAAGTTCTGAAGAGAGGTTGGATAGGCTTGGGTTGTTTTCATTGGAGCAGAGAAGACTTGAGGGGCAACCTGATTGAGGTGTACAAGATAATGAGAGACGTGAACAGAGTGGATAAGGAGCAGCTGCTCCCCTTTAGAACCATAGAACCATAGAAAATTACAGCTCAGAAACAGGCCTTTTGGCCCTTCTTGTCTGTGCCGAACCATTTTATGCCTAGTCCCACTGACCTGCACTTGGACCATATCCCTCCACACCCCTCTCATCCATGAACCCGTCCAAGTTTTTCTTAAATGTTAGAAGTGACCCCGCATTTACCACTTTATCCGGCAGCTCATTCCACACTCCCACCACTCTCTGCGTGAAGAAGCCCCCCCTAATATTCCCTTTAAACTTTTCTCCTTTCACCCTTAACCCATGCCCTCTGGTTTTTTTCTCCCCTAGCCTCAGCGGAAAAACCCTGCTCGCATTCACTCTATCTATACCCATCAAAATCTTATACACTTCTATCAAATCTCCCCTCAATCTTCTACGCTCCAGGGAATAAAGTCCCAACCTATTCAATCTCTCTCTGTAACTCAGCTTCTCAAGTCCCGCCAACATCCTTGTGAACCTTCTCTGCACTCTTTCAATCTTATTTACATCCTTCCTGTAACTAGGTGACCAAAACTGTACATAATACTCCAAATTCGGCCTCACCAATGCCTTATATAACCTTACCATAACACTCCAACTTTTATACTCGATACTCCGATTTATAAAGGCCAATGTACCAAAGGCACTCTTTACGACCCTATCCACCTGTGACGTCACTTTTAGGGAATTCTGTACCTGTATTCCCAGATCCCTCTGTTTAACTGCACTCTTCAGAGTCCCACCATTTACCCTGTACGTTCTTCTTTGGTTTGTCCTTCCAAAGTGCAATATCTCACACTTGTCCGCGTTAAATTTCATTTGCCATTTTTCAGCCCATTTTTCTAGTTAGTCCAAATCCCTCTGCAAGCTTTGAAAACCTTCCTCACTGTCCACTACACTTCCAATCTTTGTATCATCAGCAAACTTGCTGATACAATTTACCACATTATCATCCAGATCATTGATATAGATGACAAACAACAATGGACCCAACACCGATCCCTGCGGCACACCACTAGTCACAGGCCTCCACTCAGAGAAGCAATCCTCCACAACCACTCTCTGGCTTCTTCCATTGAGCCAGTGTCTTATCCAATTTACTACCTCCCCATGTATACCTAGCGACTGAACCTTCCTAACTAACCTCCCATGAGGGACCTTGTCAAAGGCCTTGCTGAAATCCAGGTAGACAACATCCACCGCCTTCTCTTCATCCACTTTCCTGGTAACCTCCTCGAAAAACTCTAATAGATTGGTCAAACATGACCTACCACGCACAAAGCCATGTTGACTCTCCCTAATAAGTCCCTGTCTATCCAAATATTTGTAGATCCTATCCCTTATCACACCTTCCAATAACTTGCCCACCACCGACGTCAAACTTACTGGCCGATAATTTCCCGGATTTCTTTTGGAACCTTTTTTAAACAACGGAACAACATGAGCCACCCTCCAATCATCCGGCACCTCCCCCGTGAATACTGACATTTTAAATATGTCTGCCAGGGCCCCTGCAAGTTCAACACTAGCTTCCCTCAAGGTCCGTGGGAATACCCTGTCCGGTCCTGGGGATTTATCCACTCTGATTTGCCTCAAGACAGCGAGCACCTCCTCCCCTTTAATCTGTAAAGGTTCCATGGCCTCCCTACCAGTTTGCCTTGTGACTGACCTTTGTTGAAAGGTCAGTCACAAGGGGACATAGGTTCAAGGTGAGGGGCAGGAGGTTTGGGAGGTGTGAGGAAAATCATTTTTACCCAGAGGGTGGTGACGGTCTGGAATGTGTTGGCTGGGAGGGTGGTAGAGGCAGGTTGCCTCACATCCTTTAAAAAGTATCATAACATTCTGGGCTACGAGCCAAGTGCTGGCAGATGAGATTAGATGGGAGTTCAGGTGTTTCTAATGTGTCAGTGTGGACTCAATGGGCCGAAGGGCCCCTTCTGCGCTGTAAGATTCTATGAGCATAGTGCAGGATAATTGAATTGTGATTTTCAAAGGAGAATTGGACATTATAAAGAATAAACAATGTGGGGCTTTGAGGGAAAGGACAAGATACTTAGCTGACCTGCTCTTGGTCAGAGCTGGCACAGGCATTCTGGGACAGAAGTCCTCCTTTTGTGCTGTCATTATTCTTGAGTCTATCATTCTATAACTGGAGCAAGTGATTGGTGAAAGAATGGGATGAATGTCCAGGATTTGGGATGTTCAGACTGGTAAGAACAAAGAAAAAAGAACAGTACAGCACAGGAAACAGGCCCTTCGGCCCTCCAAGCCTGTGCCGCTCCTTGGTCCAACTAGACCAATCGTTTGTATCCCTCCATTCCCAGGCTGCTCATGTGACTATCCAGGTAAGTCTTAAACTATGTCAGCGTGTCTGCCTCCACCACACTACTTGGCAGCGCATTCCAGGCCCCCACCACCCTCTGTGTAAAAAACATCCCTCTGATATCTGAGTTATACTTCGCCCCTCTCAGCTTGAGCCCGTGACCCCTCGTGATCGTCACCTCCAACCTGGGAAAAAGCTTCCCACTGTTCACCCTATCTATCCCCTTCATAATCTTGTACACCTCTATTAGATCTCCCCTCATTCTCCGTCTTTCCAAGGAGAACAACCCCAGTCTACCCAATCTCTCCTCATAGCTAAGACCCTCCATACCAGGCAACATCCTGGTAAACCTTCTCTGCACTCTCTCTAACGCCTCCACGTCCTTCTGGTAGTGCGGTGACCAGAACTGGACGCAGTACTCCAAATGTGGCCTAACCAGCGTTCTATACAGCTGCATCATCAGACTCCAGCTTTTATACTCTATACCCCGTCCTATAAAGGCAAGCATACCATATGCCTTCTTCACCACCTTCTCCACCTGTGTTGCCACCTTCAAGGATTTGTGGACTTGCACACCTAGGTCCCTCTTTGTTTCTATACTCCTGATGACTCTGCCATTTATTGTATAACTCCTCCCTACATTATTTCTTCCAAAATGCATCACTTCGCATTTATCCGGATTAAACTCCATCTGCCACCTCTCCGCCCAATTTTCCAGCCTATTTATATCCTGCTGTATTGCCCGACGATGCTCTTCGCTATCCGCAAGTCCAGCCATCTTCGTGTCATAAGGTGGTGGAAAAATATTCACTGGTAACTTTCAAAAGTTAATTGGAGCCATACTTAAAATAAAAAATAACCGGGGAGTGTGCCTAACTGATTGCTTTTCAAAAGAGAGCTAATGTGATGGATTGAACTGTTCTACAATTCTAACTTGCATAATTCTGAAATATCATCTGAATTGTGCTCTATCTCATACTTTTCCTTTCAACTTTTTCTTGTCTCTTCATTATTTTTCTTTCTAAAGTTGGCAAGATGCTTTCATTGGCAACGCTATGTCGGAAGTTTGAAAAATCAGGCCATAATTTGAAGAGAACATCAAAAACTTCCATCTGTGGAGCAAAATGTAATTGTTTTTAGATGGTTCCAGGTTACTGACTCATACATACATTTCAAATTCGCCAAAGATATACATTCAGATTTTCCAATTAAGAATAAATTAACAGTAACATTAAAGAACCTAAGAACTTAGTAAATCATAAAAAACATAGAAACTTCGAGCAGAAGTAGGCCATTTGCCCCCTCAAGCCTGCTCCACCATTCAATATGATCATGGAAGATCCTCCATTTCAATTCCATATTTCTGCTTTCACCCCATTCCCCTTGATATCATTAAAATGTAAAATCAATCTATCTCTTTCATGAATACATTCAGTGACTTGGCATCCAAAACCTTCGGTGGTGGAAAATTTCATAGATTTACTACCATTTCAGTGAAGACTGGGCCCTATTTTACCATTTTGATTCTAAGTGCTGGGCGGACTTGAAACTGGGAGCATTTCAGATCTGACTTTTAGGCCTGAGGTGCCTCCATCTGCATTCTGTCTGCAAAAATATCAGCAATTCCAAATCGTGCTGCACAAGCCTATGGGCGGGGCTTAATGTACCCAAAACCTCCAGCTCCGATCAGAGCCGACAACTGCGCATGCGCAGAAAAAAATGATAGAATGTTGCTCCCCAGCCACTTCCCTCCCGGGCCGGATAATGCCTCCCCCTCCACAGATCTCAGGCAGAGTGGCAGCGGACCCCCCCTTCCCCTCCACCGATCTCAGGCAGAGTGGCAGCGGACCCCACTTCCCTCCTCACTGATGTCAGGCAGAGTCCAGTAAGAAGTCTCACAACACCAGGTTAAAGTCCAACAGGTTTATTTGGTAGCAAATACCATAAGCTTTCGGAGCACTGCTCCTTCGTCAGATGGAGTGGAAATAAGTGGCAGCGGACCTCCCTCCCACCACCGATCTCAATCAGAGTGATCCCCCCACCCCCTTCCCCTCATCCAATCTCGGGCAGATTGGCAGCGGTTCCCCCTTCCCCTCCACTGATCTCAGGCAGGGTGAACCACCCCTCTCCCCAAACCCCCACTCTGGACCCTCCAGCACAAAGCCTCCATCTCCTCCTGACTCCAATCGCTGTATGACACCTCCCTCTCTCTCCCCTGTTCCCAATCATCGATTCACTGATCCACCTACCCCCCACCCCCGCCCCGCCCCCACACCGGCCCATCAGCACCTGCAAGTGCTCACTTGCCTTTCCCTCAATGCTAACTAGCAAACTGCATGTAACTTGCTGGAATGCTCTGCCAAACTGCCTGAAACTGATCTGCCCTAATGAGAGGCAGCTCCATAAAAAACCCAAGGACAGGCAGGCAGGCAGTGCAGGAAAAAATGACCACACGACCAGCTCCCCTGATTTACTGAGGGCGACCTGGGGAGGCTGCTGGATGCAGGACACCCTCTTCCCCTCCAGGAGGATGCAGACCCTAGGAGGGATGATGGCAATGTGGCCAGGGAGGCAGTGGCCACCTCGGTCAGTGCCATGGCACTGGTCCCCAGAACCGGGAAGCAGTGCCGCAAGAAGGTCAATGACCTCATCCGGGCAGCAAGGGTGAGTACTTAACCCTATCTAGCATCATCCCCCAAATCTCCCCAGATCCTCCCATCCCCAGCTCTCTGCATGTTTCCAGCCCCTGACCCCCAAGCACCTCCTGCCTACCCCCCCAAGAACACCACTGCACTTGCCCTCTAAGGGCCACCACCTGATACTCTGCATTTCTTTCATGGCGGCTCCTGTCTCCACAGGAGAAAACTGACCATAACACCAGAGAGAGGGCGAATACAGGGGGTGGTGAGCCAGATCTCTGGGTCCTCATCTCCTTTG
Source organism: Mustelus asterias (assembly GCF_964213995.1). Classification (NCBI taxonomy): domain Eukaryota; kingdom Metazoa; phylum Chordata; class Chondrichthyes; order Carcharhiniformes; family Triakidae; genus Mustelus; species Mustelus asterias. The sequence goes on along the minus strand of NC_135807.1, from coordinate 107,376,571 downwards.
AAGAGCGGGTGTTGGAGTTGTCCATGGAAGGGGAGATGCGGTCTGTCAGCAACAGCATGGTCGGGCTGGAGTGCAGAAGTGAGCACCTGTCAATCTTCCACCCATAGAATCATAGAATCCTCACAGTGCAGAAGGAGGCCAGTCGGCCCATCGAGTCTGCACTGACAACATTCCCACCTAGGCCCTATCCCCATAAACCCACATATTTCCCCGCTAATCCCTCTAACCTGTGCATCCCAGGTCACTAAGGGGCAATTTAGCATAGCCAGTCAACCTAACCCGCACATCTTTGGACTCAATTTGAGGCAACTTCGCGGGGGCATGGGTTTTGGGTGCGAGGGACAAGATTTAAAGGAGATTTACGAGGCATGATTATTTGCACAGGGAGGGTGGAGGGTGCCTGGAACTCACTGCGGGGGGTGGTCGCGGAGGCAGATATGAGAGTGACCTTTAAGGGGCGTCTTTACAACTACGTGAATAGGATGGGAATAGAGGCATATGGTCCCCAGAAGGGTAGGGGGGGTTACAAATCAGATGGGCAGCCTGGTCGCTGAAGGCTTGGAGAGCCAGAGGGCTTGTTCCTGTAGTGTAATCTTCATTGTGCTTTGTTCTATGTTCAATGATGAAATGTGAATCACGTTTTTTGCATCCCTGATTGCTCTCCCTCCCTTGCACTTAACTTTGTGTCCTGTGTTGCAGGTACAGATCCGGACGCCCTGGGGTCATCTGCCTTTGAGGCCCCCACTGCGGCTACCACCCATCCTGCACCAGAAGCTCAGACGAGTCCTCGGACGAAGCAGGTAAAGGGACCTCCAAGTGTGGCAACTTTTTGGCATCAGCTTCCACCTTGCAGTTCACCAGCCCAGATACTGATACGTCAGTGGGTCCAATTAGTGGTGAGGCTTCTAGGTCATTCTCTGGTGAGTACGATACACCTGATGGATGAGGGAACATCTGAGGCCTCTGGCACGCAAGGGCCTGGCGGAGGCGAGGGCTCAGCTGGCCCCAGGCTACATGCTGAGATCACTTCTCCCTCAGCTGTTGGAGATGCAGCAACAGAGCCCGGGAATGCAGGAGGGGCTGACGGCCACACTGGACCGACTGTGAGGCCATTGGGAGGAGTCCCAAAGCTTTCAGACGGATGATCTATTGCCTGTCTTGCGTGTTTCCCAGGCCAACACTGCAAGGGTGGCATCTGCAGTGGAAAGCCTGGTGCAGGGAATCCTCACCATGGGTTGCAGGATCCAAGTGATGGCTGAGTCACAGCAGGCCACAGCGGAGTCCCAGAGGGCCACAGTTGAAGGACTGAACAGGATTCTCAAGGTTCTGCGGCCCATGGCTGAGAGGCTCAAGAGCCAGCAGGAAACCCAGCGGGACCTCGATTCAATTCCCGGCTTGGGTCACTGTCTGTGTGGAGTTTGCACATTCTCCCCGTGTCTGCGTGGGTTTCCTCCGGGTGCTCTGGTTTCCTCCCACACTCCAAAGATGTGCAGGTTAGTTTAGGTTGATTGGCCATGCTAAATTGCCCCTGTATATGTTAGAGGTATTAGCAGGGTAAATATGTGGGGTTTCAAGGTTGGGCCTGGGTGGGATTGTGGTCAGTACAGAGTGGATGGGCCAAATGGCCTCCTTCTGCACTGTAGGGTTTCTATGATTCCATGACAGCACTGAGACACAGCGGGCTACAGCAGGAGCCCTTGAAAACGTGGCCCAGTCACAGAGGGTCATGGCTGAGGGCCTGCAGCGTGTGGTCCAGTCTCAGAGGGCACTTGCTGCGACCATTGACAGGTGGCCCCCAACTCAGGTGGCCATCGCAGAGGGCTCGACCATCATGGTTAGGACGCAGGTGATCCTCCAGGATTGGCAGGGCCAGGTGTTGCCAGAGCTTCTGGAGCTCACTGTAGAAGCATTGTCATTCCATGGATTGACCCAGAGGTCCAAAGGAACCCCAAGGGAGAAGGAAGGGCTCAAGACCGTGCTGGGGCATTCCAGCCAGGAGATTGTGGCTACACCTTCTGACTCCCCCCTTCCTGACACCGGGGCATCTCAGGATGAAGAGAGTGTCATGGAAATGTCCCAGACACCTGGAAGCTGGCCAGGGCCCTCAAGGTCCAGGGCCTCCAGAGGACACCCCCCAGGCCTCCAGAGGCAACGGGGTGAGGTAGGCCCCCTCCACCTCCGATGTACATTCTGGGGAGACACTAAGACGTAGTGGTAGGCCACTACAGATTAGGAAGTTGTAGTTGCACTATGATGGCATGGGTGAAGGGCTGCATTAGTTAGATAGATCTTTGACCACCTTAATGTTTTCTGTTCACACGTTTTTATGTTAGTACTTATTATTTAAACACCTTTATTGTCATCATTAAATGTTTTTTCACCACCCATCTGTGACTAATTTGTCTCAGATTTGTCTCAAATAGGAATCCTCTTCCATTGACGATCGCCGGAGTGATGCTTCATGTTGATGTCAGTTGGGGAGGCCACTCAATGTTGTGTCATTGAGAAAATGAAGCCAATGGTTCCCCAGAATTCACGAGCAATTCCCTCCCCTCCCTCACCCCACCTGCCCTGGGCCCTGTCTGGGTGTTTCAGATCCCTTATCCGCTACACAGATGTGGATCCAGGTGCCAGCGTGTATGCGGATCTCAGGTAGGAGTCAGACTAGTTTGCACCAGGGCATCATCATAATGGTGCTTAGCGAGTTGTCATCACTCTCCTGCCTGCCAAAGAAACTCGCTAACACAGCGTACCCAGGCCCACCACTCTGGTGTGATGATGTTACAGGAGATAGAAGGACTTTGAGGAGGGGGGGGAATGGAACCCACTGACACGGGCCCCTAGCGACTGAACTGCCTGGTGATCAGGTCCTCCCTAGCCACCCTCGTATGCCTCATTCGAGCTGCCAGCCCTCCAGTGCCTGGGTAGTGTTGCTCGGCATGCTCCTCCTCTTCTTCCCCTTCCTCCTGCTGGGCGGTCTCCTCCCCAGCGATGCCCGGCTGGTCAGCTTCCACATCCTCCTCCTCCAATAGGTCACCTCTCTGCCAAGCCAAGTTGTGCACGGCACACCGCAACGTGGGAAGAGATCGGGGGCTGTATCGTAGGGCCCCACTAGAACGGTCCAGGCACCGGAATCGCATTTTGAGGAGTCCAATGCACCTCTCCACTATCACGTGGGTGGCTACATGGGCCTCAGCCATGTCCGAAACAGGTAATCCATATCACCCACGAGCCATCCCTGCAGCCTGGGCTCCTCCTCAAATGCCTCCAGGATGTCAGTGCTGAGAATGAAGCTGTTGTGCACGCTGCCAGGGTGTGTTGTGCAGATGTGTATAATGTTCATATTGTGGTCACACACTAGTTGGACATTCAGGGAGTGGAACCCCTTTCTGTTGATGAATCTTTGTGGATTCTGCAGTTGGTCCTTGAGGGCAACATGCAGTCTTTGGCCCCTTGTACATTAGACATCTCCGCAATGGCCATGAACCCTGCAGGGCTTCCTGATTGGCCTGGTCCAGGTTAAATTTGATGAACTGCCCTGCCCAGGCATACAGGGCTTCCATGACCTGCTTGATACAGGTGTGCACAGCTGACTGGGAAATGCCACATACATCTCCGCTGGGGGTCTGGAAGGACACAGTTGCATAAAAGTTCAGAGCGGCCGTCAGTTTGACAGCCACTGAGAGTGGGAACCCCCCCCCCCCCCCCGCCCCGAGGTGCCAGGTCCTGCAACAGGTGGCACATGTATTAGTACATAGCGAAAAATATTGTTTCTTGTGCAACATACAGACAAAGCCGACCGTAAAGAGAGAAGGAAAGGAGAGGGTACAGAATGTAGTGTTACAGTCATAGCTAAGGTGTAGAGAAAGATCGACTTAATGTGAGGTAGGTCTATTCAAACGTCTGATGGCAGCAGGGAAGAAACTGTTTTTGGTATGTGATCTCAGACTTTTCTATCTTTTTCTGAACGGAAGAAGGTTTAAGAAAGTATGTCCAGGGTGTGTGGGGTTCTTGATTATGCTGGCTGCCTTTCCGAGGCAACGGGAAGTGCAGACAGTGTCAATGGATGGGAGGCTCTTTTGAGTGATGGACTGGGCTTCATTCACGACCCTTTGTAGTTTCTTGCAGTCTTGGACAGAGCAGGAGCGATACCAAGCTGTGAAACAAACAGAAGTAAGGCTTTCTATGGTGCATCTGTAGAAGTTGGTGAGAGCTGTAGCAGACATGCCAAATTTCCTTAGTCTCCTGAGAAAGTAGAGGCACTGGGGGGCTTTCTTAGCTATAGTGTCCACATGGAGGGACCAGAACAGGTGATCTGGATATCTAAAAACCTGAAGCTTTCAACCACTTCTACTTCATCCCCATTGATGTACTTAGAAGCATGCCCTCCACTACGCTTCCTGAAGTCAATGACTATCTCCTTCATTTTGTTGACATTGAGGGAGAGATTATTGTCGACGCATCAGCTCACCAGATTCTCTGTCTCTTTCTCTCTGTGTCTCGTCATTGTTTGAGATCCAATTCACAATGGTGATGTCATCAGCAAACTTGAAAATTGAGTTGAAGGGGAATTTGGCCACACAGTCAAAGTTCCTCAACGTATTGCTCTGATGAATTTGACTCTCCCAATCTATATGCAGATTAAAGTCACCCATAATAACAGATGTTCCTTTGACAGTAGTCTGATGAGTGGGGGTAGTTGGAGCCATTGGGGGATTGCTGGCTGCGAGTTGTTGGGTTGGATGGAAGGGTGGTAAGTGGATTGTGTTGGGGAATACAATAGCAGCTTGAGAGGGCGAGTCATGTTAGATTGGGTGGGGGTACTTGGGTTGTGTCGGGGAGTAGTTGGATGGTGCAGTCATCGGCTGCACAGGACTGGGTCAGTGTATTGTGGGGAGTGGTAGTTGCGTTTTTTGGGGGTTGCCAGGTGGGATATTTGGGTGTCAGTGGTCAAATTGTAGTTAGTCGGGTCAGGCAGGGGGAAGTTATGTGGAGGGGTTGGGTCAATATTGACCACATAATCAAATTGTAACCATAGCTGAAAATGTCAATAGTTACCTGTTAAGTTGCAGCCAAAACAACAGTTTGTGGCCACTTTAGCAAAGTATGATTTTACAGTCCATAATATTCTCATATTTGTACTGAGCATGACACTTCCTAATTGCTTGCTGCACCTGTGTGTTTGTTTTCACCTACTTATGGACAATGAAACCCAGAACCCATTTAGACATCAACACTTCCCAATCTCTCAATAGTTAAGAAATATTCTAAATTTGTTTTTCCTGTCAAAGTGGATAACATCACATGTTTCACATCATATATCAAGTTTTTGCCCATTCAATTAGTGTGTCTGATTCCCCTTGAAGCCTCTTTGCAATCCTCCTCTCAACCTCAACTTATATTCCAACCTAGTTTTGTGCCATCAGCAAGCTTAGAACTATTATATTTGATCATCACATTGATATAGATTGTGAAAAGCAAGAGCCCAAGTACTAACACCCCCTGATGTCTGATCCCACCTGCCCCCGCCCCCACCCTCCAGACCTATGATCCTCACACCACCCATGATTTCCAACCCACCCCTGATCACCAACCCCCCCCCCACCCGATCTCTAATCTCTGCCACCCCAATCTCCAACCCACCCACGCTCGACCTCTGACATCCAGCTTCCAATACCCCCAGAACTCCACCACCCCAGAGATCCGATTCCCCCAACCTCTGACCCCTGAGCTCCAATTCCCCCCCTTACCAAATCTCTGAACCCCCGATCCGATTCCTCCACCAGTTGAATTTCAATTCCCTCCACCCAACTTCTGATTTTGCCCATCCCACTTCTAATCCCTCCACCCCACCAACCTCCGATCCCCCACTGCCTTGACCCATAATTATTGCATTTCTGTGAAATTTTCTTGAAAATTTGTTCCTCTACATCTTTTTTTACTAGTTGCTGGCCGACATTGAGCAATGCAATGTACTCCTATTGTTTCTAAGCTTGATGCGCGTTATCATACACGAGGCTTGATGCTCAGGAAATAAAGGCTTTTATTTGCTGTAACAAGGCAGCTACCAATTATATACACGATCCCAGACTGAGGGGTCCCGGCCAGAGCAGGGACCTTTATACCTCTCCCAGGAGGCGGAGCCCGACTGGGATGTACCACAATACTACAATACAAAGGTGTAACAACCCCACCCTAACCCCAACAGCAACAAGTAGAACAACCCATCCCTAACCCAACAGCAACATATGTACATACTTGTAGTACTGGCCAGACCCTGGCTCAGTACTATCCAGTGGGAACCAACGATGGTTCACCACATTCACCCCTCCTTTGAAAACAAAGGCCGGCGGGGTACAAAAACAGAATAATTTGTCATCAGTCTATAAGTTCAGACGGTCAGGGGGACCGCACCGTCGTTGTGACCTCCTCAATACCGGCGATGACACCGGAGTAGGCACTTGCGGTGGCGTTCTCCCCAAGGCGATGTCCAGCTGTTCCTCCACAGACTCACGGGCCGGTTGACCCTGAGGTGACGGTAATCCATGGAGTCCCGACACGCCCTGAAGTGATGACCATCCTCTGGACTCAGGCAAGCTGTACACGGGAGTAAAAGGGTTAAGCAATGGTCCCGATGCTGCCCGCGCCGTGTCCGGGGGGGAAACAAGAGTTATGGGGTTTGTAACAGGGGATATGGGAGTGACAGGGGTTGCTATGTCCCCTGCTGGCGCCAAGTCTCGGATCGAGACCGTGTCCTCTCGCTCGTCAGGGTATGCCACATAGGCATACTGAGGGTTGGCGTGGAGGAGATGGACCTGTTCGACCAACGGGTCGGACTTGCGGGCCCTTACATGTCGCCGCAGGAGGACAGGTCCTGAGTACGTCAACCAAGACGGTAATGAGGTCCCAGAGGAAGACTTCCGAGGGAATGAAAACAGCCTCTCATGGGGAGTAGCGTTGGTTGCCGTACACAGGAGTGAGCGAATAGAATGGAGCGCATCAGGGAGCACCTCTTGCCAACGGGAGACTGGAAGGCTTTTTGACTTCAACGCCAGTAAGACAGCCTTCCAGACTGTAGCATTCTCACGTTCCACCTGTCCGTTACCCCTAGGGTTGTAGCTCGTGGTCCTACTAGAGGCAATCCCGTATGAGAGCAGGTATTGCCTCAAGTCATCGCTCATGAACGACGAGCCCCTGTCGCTGTGAATGTAGCTGGGGTACCCGAACAGGGTAAAAAGATCACGGAATGCCTTGATAACCGTGGCAGCGGATGTATCAGAGCAGGGAACAACAAAAGGGAATCTAGAGTACTCGTCAATGATGTTGAGGAAGTACACATTCCGATCTGTTGAGGGAAGGGGGCCCTTACAATATACACTCAGTCTCTCGAAGGGACGACTGGCCTTGACTAATTGTGCCCGGTCAGGTCGGTAAAAGTGCGGTTTGCATTCCGCGCATACCCGACAGCTTCTTGTTATGGACCTGACGTCCTCCACCGAGTAGGGCAGATTGCGGGCTTTTATAAAGTGGTAGAGCCGAGTGACCCCAGGATGGCATAGGTCATTATGGAGAGCCTGCAAACGGTCCTCCTGTATACTGGCGCATGTTCCACGCGAGAGGGCATCCGAGGGCTCATTGAGTTTCCCTGGACGATACATGATGTCATAGTTATAGGTGGAGAGTTCAATTCTCCACCGCAAGATCTTGTCATTCTTGATCTTGCCCCTCTGCGTGTTATTAAACATGAACGCCACGGACTGCTGGTCCGTGATCAGGGTGAACCGTTTTCCCACCAAGTAATGGCGCCAGTGCCTGACGGCCTCCACAATGGCCTGGGCCTCCTTTTCCACCGCTGAATGCCGAATTTCGGGGCCTTGGAGGGTGCGGGAAAAAAATGCGACGGGCCTGCCCGCCTGGTTAAGTGTGGCGGCCAGGGCGAAATCAGATGCATTGCTCTCCACCTGAAAGGGGATGGACTCATCAACTGCGTGCATCGTAGCTTTCGCGATGTCGGCTTTCAATTTATCAAAGGCCAATCGGGCCTCTGGCATTAGGGGAAAAGTAGTGGACTTAATGAGCGGACGGGCTTTGTCCGCGTAATTGGGAACCCACTGCGCATAATAAGAGAAGAAGCCTAAGCATCTTCTCAGCGCTTTTGCGCTAGTGGGCAGGGGAAGTTCAGAAAGGGGGCGCATACGGTCTGGATCAGGGCCAATGACCCCGTTTTCCACCACGTATCCTAGGATGGCTAAACGGCGCGTACGAAACACACACTTCTCCCTGTTGTAGGTCAGGTTCAGGCGGGATGCAGTGCGTAGGAAATTCAGGAGATTCGTGTCGTGGTCCTGCTGGTCATGGCCGCAGATGGTGACATTATCCAGGTACGGGAAGGTAGCCCGCAACCCGTTCTGGTCCACCATTCGGTCCATAGCACGCTGGAAGACCGAGACCTCATTGGTGACACCAAAGGGAACCCTGAGAAAGTGATACAAGCGACTATCCGCCTCAAAAGCCGTGTATTGTCGGTCCTCTGGGCGAATGGGGAGTTGATGGTCGGCAGACTTGAGGTCTGTGGTGGAGAACACCCGGTACTGTGCAATCTGATTGACCATGTCAGATATGCGCGGGAGGGGATACGCATCTAGCTGTGTGTATCGATTAATGGTCTGACTATAGTCAATGACCATCCGGGGTTTGTTCCCGCTCTTGACCACCATGACCTGCGCTCTCCACGGACTAGCGCTGGGTTGTATGATCCTTTCTTTGAGGAGCCACTGAACCTCTGATCGAATGAAGATCCGATCCTCAGCGCTGTAACGCCTACTCTTAGTCGCAATGGGCTTGCAGCCTGGCACAAGATTCTGGAACAGGGAGGGTGTGGTGATCTTCAGCGTCGAGAGGCTACAGGCGTTGGGCAATTTGGAGGCTGCTGTTCTCCCACTGAAAGCGAAAGGAGTGGCCCACCATACTGTAGGGTTACACTCCTCAAGTGGACCATGAAGTTTAGTACGAGAAGTATTGACGCGCAAAGGTGAGGCAACACTTGGAGCTTGAAACACTCGTAAACTGTGCCTTGCACCGTTAAAATTACCACGCAACTCCCTAGCACGGTGACAGACCGGGACCTTGATGCCATAGAAATTGTCTGTTTGACAGGTTGAATCCGGAGTCCAGACCGCTTCACAGCGTCTGGGTGGATTAAGCTCTCAGTGCTCCCGCTGTCAAACAGACAATAAATCAAGTGGTCATTTACCTGAATGTCCATCATAGATTTGTCAAGTCTATGAGGCTTGGCCTGGTCCAGGATGATCGACGCCACCGTTGGTTCATGAGCGCCACTGCAGGCAGCTGAAATTGACGAGGATGACCCCTTCTGGTCGTTCGCGGTCGGTGCCGACCAACATGGCCGCTCCCATAGGTCGCACGTGGGTGATGGCGCCAAACTCAGCGACCCCTGGTGGTCACACATCTCTGACTCCGTCGACCGTAATGGCATCGTCCTGGCCTCACACGTGGACGAAACCCTCGACGATTTCGACGACGAAGGGCTCTGAGGAATCGCAGGCCGCACTGCTGTTCCTAGATTTAGATCGGCACACTTTCGAATAGTGCCCCTTCTTACCGCAGGTGGAGCACAACACAGCTTTAGCGGGACACCGTTGCCGAGTATGCTTCGCTCCCCCACAGAAGTAACATCGCGGGCCGCCGGAGCTGCTGCCGTCGTCTGGCCTGAGTGTGAGCACACCATTACGCAGCATTTCGAACCTGAGGGACGAGGAGGGATTGGCGACTGCTCCTGCCACGTTGTCACCACGTGGTCTTCAGGATACAATACTAGGCTTTTGGAGGCCGTCTCCAGCATCTCCGCTAGCTCTATTGCCTGGGTAAGGTCAAGGTTACCTTTCTCCAGTAGTTTGAGTCGAATGTACGACGATCCGATTCCCGCCACAAACGCATCTCGGGCGAGGTCGTTCATACTCTGCTCAGCCGACACAGCTTTGCAGTTACAGCCCCTGGCTAGCTGTAGGAGCTCGTTCGCGTATTCCTCCATCGTTTCGCCAGACGGCCGTCGTTGAGTGGCTAAGAGGTAACGAGCGTGTATTTCGTTGGGCGGTTTGATGTAACGCTTCTTCAGAAGCTCGAGGGCCTTTGTGTAATCGGTGGGCGCACGGATCGCGAGATAGACAGTGTCGCTTACCCTCGCATGGAGGACCCGGAGTCTGTCATCATCTGTGGTGACCGCTGCGGAGGCTGCCAGGTAGTCCTCGAAACACTTCAGCCAGTGGTCGAAGGTGTTAGAGGCACCCACCGCACGTGGATCTAGTGTAAGGCGTTCAGGCTTCAGTATCTGCTCCATACTCTTTTTTTTTTCTTCTTCGACGAGCGTTTATTTACAGCAAATAAAATTGATGCGCGTTATCATACACGAGGCTTGATGCTCAGGAAATAAAGGCTTTTATTTGCTGCAACAAGGCAACTACCAATTATATACACGATCCCAGACTGAGGGGTCCCAGCCAGAGCAGGGACCTTTATACCTCTCCCAGGAGGCGGAGCCCGACTGGGATGTACCACAACACTACAATACAAAGGTGTAACAACCCCACCCTAACCCCAACAGCAACAAGTAGAACAACCCATCCCTAACCCAACAGCAACATATGTACATACTTGTAGTACTGGCCAGACCCTGGCTCAGTACTATCCAGTGGGAACCAACGATGGTTCACCACAAAGCTTTAGCCAACTAAACTTATCTTTGACCCCTCTGGGACATCTCTCACCAGCACTATGGTGTTTTGCTCAATTTCTTTCTTTCTTTCCCTATCTATCCTTGTATCCAGGAATATTTAGCACCCAGTTTTACCCTTCATTGAGTCATTAACTATTATTGCCACATCATCTTAATTCCATGTAGTTATCTGCAGCTCACCGATCTTATTTACCACTTAATGCTACTAAGCCATTTAACTGAGCTCCGTCATTTACTTTTTTCACACACCTGTGCTTCTCTGAAGATATATGGTCCCTGCTCTTGCATGTGATTGATGATTTTATATGCACATTCTGATGGAATATCAATTTGCACAGGTGGTGGGATGCTGGAATTGATGAAACAATTAATAACAGAGGAGATCTTATTCTGAATACTTTCCTCGCTTGCTTGAGAATAACACATGTCCTAAAGGAAAAAAGCACAGTTGGTGATCAGGGGTGGGTTGGAAATCATGGGTGATGTGAGGATCATAGGTCTGGAGGGTGGGGGCGGGGGCAGGTGGGATCAGACATCAGGGGGTGTTAGTACTTGGGCCCTTGCTTTTCACAATCTATATCAATGTGATATTCTTTTCTTTGCCATTTAGACTATAAAAATTAATATTCAGACTGTCAAACATAAGGGAAAAAACAAGCATACACAAAATTATATAATTTTCCTTTGTTATTTTATGTAAGTTAAACTTCTGATTAGTTTGCATGTAGCTTTGAATTATTAACTACTTTTTTAAAATTCGGATTCTTTATTTTATTTACCTTGTACTTTTGAACTTCAAACCAGAAGATGATATTATTTTCCATCAGTTCGCCCTTCAGTGACACAAACTGCTGAAATTGGAGAGCTGTTACTGGATTTAGCAAAGCCCTACGGAATGCAATGATTTCTTTAGATGAAGAAACCCATTTATCCTGGATCTGTTGGAGACATAGGTTATCAGATTGATTTGAATTGTTCACATTTTCACATACCATTAGAAGCAAACTGATGTACTGAAAACTTTGGATGATGGCATTATCAAGCTTCCATAGCTTCCTTCGCAAGACACAATAAATAGCAGTATGGTGGCACAGTGGTTGCATTGCTACCTCACAGCGCCAGGTTCAATTCTGGTCTCGGGTGACTGTGTGGAGTTTGCATGTTCTCCCCGTGTCTGCATGGGTTTCCTCCGGGTGCCCCGGTTTTCTCCAACACTCCAAAGCTGTGCAGGTTAGATTGATTGGCCATGTAAATTGTCCCTTAGTGTCAGGGGGACTAGCAGGGTAAATAGGTGGGGTTAAGGGGATAGGACCTGGGTGGGATTGTGGTCAGTGCAGACTCAATGGGCCGAATGGCCTCTGTCTGTACTGTTGGGATTCTATGATTCTATGAAACATTTGGCAACATTGGTTCTACTGCTTTTAGTGAGGAAAATGAGATTATGTTTATAAAAGCTGAATTTTCAGACAAGAGATGTCATTTTCAGCATCAGAATTTCATCAAATTAACACTGTGGTACATGACAAATCAACAAATATACTACTGTGTGGAAGCTTTGGAACTTGAATTCCATCTCTCTCGATAAATATGGTTAAAAATTTGATAGGTTACAATTTTGCGATTGCGTGCGATGAACCCATATCCATTGAAAGCAATGCAAGCAGCATGCAAACTTAATACTGCCTGTGCATTGTAATAATCTTACCAAGGCCAGTTTTCCATATTTACAGTGGTAGTCGAACGCTGTTCAATAGCTACAGAGTGTAGATAAGTCCTGAGTCTAACGACTGCTGGCCTGAGTGGAGGCAGATAGTTTCAAAACCCCCGCTGCTCCCTCCCATCGGGCAAGCCTCCAAATGCCTAATAGGGGAGCTCAGATGCAATGAGGTCCATGGGGAGATCTATTGATGATCCACTGTGGTCATTATAAAATCCCACCTCCCCTCAAGTGCATTTCTTCCCCTGCACTGCCACCACAGGGGGTTTTCTCTGCTGCTTAGTGATCAGCCTAGGGTTGGCTGGAGGCAGGTTAGAATCATAGAACCTCTACAGTGTGGAAGGAGGCCATTCAGCCCATTGAATCAGCACTGATTTTCTGACAGCATCTTACCCAGGCCCTATCCCCATAACACCAAGTATTTGTCTCCGAGGTGGTGTCCACAGACTCCTCCAGTTCCTCTCCCAACCGCCGACCTCGAGATGGCGACAATCCCCTGGACTCGGGCAAGCTGCACACGGGAGTAAGAGGATCAAGTTGAGGTCCCGATGCTGCCCGCGCCGTGTCAGGAGGGGAGAGAATGGGCAAAGGAATCCTAACCAGGGGTGCGGGAGTGACGGGGATTTCCAGGTGCCCCGCAGGCGCCAGATCTCTGATAGAGACCGTGTCCTCTTGCCCGTCAGGATATGCCACATAGGCATACTGAGGGTTGGCGTGGAGGAGATGGACCTGTTCAACCAAAGGGTCGGACTTGCGGGCCCTGACATGCCGCCGCAGGAGAACAGGTCCTGAGTACGTCAACCAAATCGGCAGTGAGGTCCCAGAGGAAGACTTCCGAGGGAAGACAAACGTCCGCTCATGTGGGGTAGTGTTGGTTGCCGTACACAGGAGGGACCGGATCGAATGGAGCGCATCAGGAAGTACCTCTTGCCAACGGGTAACTAGAAGACCCCTAGACCGTAGCGCTAGTAAAACAGCCTTCCAGACTGTAGCGTTTTCTCTTTCGACCTGTCCGTTACCCCTGGGGTTGTAACTTGTAGTCCTACTTGAGGCAATTCCCTCAGAGAGCAGGTATTGCCTCAAGTCGTCGCTCATAAACGACGAACCCCTATCACTGTGGATATAACTAGGGTAGCCGAACAGGGTGAAAAGACTCCGCAGGGCCTTGGTGACCGTGGCAGAGGACATGTCAGAACAGGGGATGGCAAAGGGGAATCGGGAGTATTCGTCAACAACGTTGAGGAAATACATGTTCCGATCCGTCGAAGGGAGGGGCCCCTTGAAGTCGACACTCAGCCGTTCAAAAGGGCGGGTGGCTTTAATGAGGTGTGCCCTGTCAGGCCGGTAGAAGTGCGGCTTGCACTCCGCAGAGACCTGGCAGCGTCGAGTTATCGACCTGACATCCTCTATGGAATAGGGCAGATTGCGAGCCTTTACAAAATGGAAGAGCCGAGTGATCCCCGGATGGCAGAGATCATTGTGGAGGGCCTTTAACCGGTCCTCCTGCACACTGGCACATGTTCCACGCAACAGGGCATCTGAGGGCTCATTGAGCTTCCCTGGACAGTACATGATATCATAGTTGTAGGTGGAGAGTTCGATTCTCCACCTCAAAATTTTATCATTCTTAATTTTGCCCTTTAATGTGTTGTTGAACATAAAGGCCATGGACCTTTGGTCCGTGAGCAGGGTAAACCGTTTGCCAGCCAAATAATGGCGCCAATGCCGTACGGCCTCCACAATGGCCTCTGCCATCCGGGGATCACTCGGCTCGGAATCTGCCCTATTCCATAGAGGATGTCAGGTCGATAACTCGACGCTGCCAGGTCTGTGCGGAGTGCAAGCCGCACTTCTACCGGCCTGACGGGGCACACCTCATTAAAGCCACTTGCCCTTTCTTTCCACAGACGGAGCAAAACACCGCCCTGGCCGGACATCTTTGGTGAGGATGCGTCGCCAAACCGCAGAAGTAGCACCGTGGGCCTCCAGGAGCTGCCGCAGCTGTCAGGTCTGAAGTTGGGAGCATCATCACGCAGTTGTGAGGAGCCGCCGATTACAGCTGAGGCGGCGGCTGTGCTTGCCATGCTGTTCCCACGTGGTCGGTGGGGTAGGCTTCGAGATTTCTGGAGGCTGTCTCCAGTGCGTCGGCCAATTCTACCGTCTTAGCCAGGTCCAGGTTACCCTGCTCTAGCAGCCGCAGGCGGATATAGGACGAGCCGATTCCAGTCACGAACGCGTCCCGAATGAGGTCGTGGGTGCATTGAGTAGCCGACACCGCCTTACAGTTGCAGGCTCTGGCTAGCTGTTGAAGTTCGCGCAGGTACTGTCCCGTAGTTTCGCCGGGCTGCCGCCGTCGAGTGGCTAATAGGTGATGAGCATGAATTTCGTTCGGCTGTTTATTATACAGCCCCTTATTATACAGCAAGTCGATAGCGTCTTTATAATTTCGGGAATCGCGAATTGTTGCATACACAGTGTCGCTCACCCTGGCGTGGAGGACCCGCAATCTGTCGGCGTTGGACTGGACTGCTGCCGAGGCCTCAACGTAATCCTCGAAGCACTTTAACCAATGGTCGAAAGTGTTCGATGCCCCAGCGGCACGCGGATCCAAGGTTAGCCGATCGGGCTTTAGCATCTGCTCCATTTTCTTCGAACAAAATTTTCAGCAATTGTAGTGAATAAAATTGATGCGCGATTGATTCACACGGGAGGCTAGAACATACCCGGGAATAAAGGCTTTTATTCACTACAAATAGGAGCACACTACTCAACAATATTATCCCAGACTAAAGACTACTTGGAAGTAGTTGTGACCTTTATACTCCTGTAAGAAGGCGGAGTCCTGGGCGGAGCCGAATGGAGTGTACCACATAAACAGTAATTACAGGTGGAACACCCAACAACCCTAACCCCAACAGCAACGAGAGTAACATATATACAAGTACCCATAGTGGTAACCATCTATGGTTCGCCACAGTACGGAACCAGTAGAAATGGCAGAGGTGCTCAATGAGTATTTTGCCTCGGTTTTCACAGAGGAGAAGGACCTGGGTGGATGTACTGCGGGCGGTGGACTGAAAGGATTGAGTATGTGGACTTTAAGAAAGAGGTTGTGCTGGAATCTTTGAATGGCATCAAGATAGATCAGTCACTGGGTCCGGATGGGATGTACCCCAGGTTACTGTGGGAGGCGAGGGAAGAGATTGCAGAGCCTCCGGCGATGATCTTTGCGTCGTCGATGGAGACGGGAGAGGTGCCGGAGGATTGCGGATGTGGTTCCTATTTTCAAGAAGGGGAATAGGGATAGCCCAGGTAATTACCGACCGGTGAGTCTAACCTCAGTGGTTGGTAAACTGATGGACAAGATCCTGAGGGACAGGACATATGAGCATTTAGAGATGTTTAGTATGCTCAAGAATACTCAGCATGGCTTTGTCAAGGGCAGATCGTGCCTTACGAGCCTGGCGGAGTTCTTCGAAAATGTGACTAAACACATTGACGAAGGGAAGGCGGTAGATGTGGTTTATATGGATTTTAGCAAGGCGTTCGATAAGGTCCCGCATGCAAGGCTTCTAGAAAAAGTGAGAGGGCATGGGATCCAAGGGGCTGCTGCCCTGTGGATCCAGAACTGGCTTTCCCAAAGGAGGCAGAGAGTGTGCATAGATGGGGCTTTGTCTAAATGGAGGTCGGTCACCAGTGGTGTGCCCCAGGGATCTGTTCTGGGACCCTTGCTGTTTGTCATTTTCATAAATGATCTGGATGAGGAAGCGGAGGGATGGGTTGGTAAGTTTGCCGACGACACGAAGGTTGGTGGGGTTGTGGATAGTCTGGAGGGATGTCAGAAGTTACAGAGGGACATAGATAGGATGCAAGACTGGGCAGACAAGTGGCAGATGGACTTCAACCCAGATAAATGCGTCGTGGTCCATTTTGGTAGGTCAAATGGGATGAAGGAGTACAATATAAAGGGAAAGACTCTTAGTACGGTAGAGGATCAGAAGGACCTTGGGGTCCGGGTCCATAGGACTCTAAAATCGGCCCCGCAGGTGGTGGAGGTGGTTAGGAAGGCCTTTCTCCAATCCTCCGGCACCTCTCCCGTCTCCATTGACGACGCAAAAATCATCGCCAGAAGCTCTGCAACCTCTTCCTTCGCCTCCGACACTAACCTGGGGTACATCCCATCCGGACCCGGCGACTTATCTATCTTGATGCCATTCAAAGATTCCAGCACAACCTCTTTCTTAAAGTCCACATACTCAATCCTTTCAGTCCACCGCACGCCCGCAGTACATCCACCCAGGTCCTTCTCCCCTGTGAAAATGTGTGCTGGCCTGTATCAATCGAGGGATTGAGTTTAGGAGTCCGGGGATAATGATGCAGCTATATAAGACTCTCGTCAGACCCCACTTGGAGTACTGTGCTCAGTTCTGGTCGCCTCACTAAAGGAAGAATGTGGAAAAGATTGAAAGGGTGCAGAGGAGATTTACAAGGATGTTGCCTGGATTGAGTGGCATGCCTTATGAGGAGAGGCTGAGGGAGCTCGGTCTTTTCTCCTTGGAGAGACGAAGGATGAGAGGAGACCTAATAGAGGTGCATAAGATGTTGAGAGGCATAGATCGGGTGGACTCTCAGAGGCTTTTTCCCAGAGTGGAAATGTCTGCTACGAGAGGACACAGGTTTAGGGTGCTGGGGGGTAGGTACAGGGGAGATGTTTGGGGTAAGTTTTTCACACAGAGGGTGGTGGGCGAGTGGAATCAGCTGCCGTCAGTGGTGGTGGAGGCGAACTCAATAGGGTCTTTTAAGAGACTCCTGAATGAGTGAATGGAGCGTAATAGGATGGAGGGTTATAGGTAGGTCGAGAAGGTAGGGATGTGTTCGGCACAATTAGTGGGCCGAAGGGCCTGTTTGTGCTGCAGTTTTTCTATGTTTCTATGTTTCTATCTCCAGTCAGAAAAACATCCTTTCACCGCTACTCTCTGTCTTCTATGACGAAGTAAGAAGTTTAACAACACCAGGTTATGACAAAGCCAGTTCTGCATCCACCTTACCAGCTCACCACAGATCACATGTGATTCGACCTTCTGTATCAGCCTGCCATGAGGAACCTTGTCAAACATCTTGCTAAAGTCCATAGGGGCGATTCTCCCCCCAAAAATTCTAAGTGCCGAATTCGCTTAAAAACTGGAGTAACTCACGCTGGCTTTTTTTAAGTGGGATTTTCAAAATGAAGCTCTGACACTGAACACGGTAGAGTGCCCTAGCGAGGTTCACATTGAAAATCTGTGGTGGGGCCGATTCCCATTGGAGATGCTGGCAGCATAGCAGTGTAAGAGTTTTAACAACACCAGGTTAAGGTCCAACAGGTTAATTTGGTAGCAAATACCATGAGCTTTCGGAGCACTGCTCCTTCGTCAGATAGAGTGGAAATCTGCTCTCAAACAGGGCACAGAGACACAAAATCAAGTTACAGAATACTGATTAGATTGCAAATCCCTACAACCAGCCAGATCTTAAAGATGCAGACAAAGTGGGTGGAGGGAGCATTAAGCACAGGTTAAAGAGATGTGTACTGTCTCCAGGCAGGATAGCCAGCAAGTCCAGGAGGCAAGCTGTGGGGGTTACTGATAATGTGACATAAATCCAACATCCCGGTTTAGGCCGTCCTCATGTGTGCGGAACTTGGCTATCAGTTTCTGCTCAGTGACTCTGCGCAGTCGTGTGTCGTGAAGGCCGCCTTGGAGAACGCTTACCTGAAGATCAGAGGCTGAATGCCCGTGACCGCTGAAGTGCTCCCCCACAGGAAGAGAACAGTCTTGCCTGGTGATTGTCGAGCGGTGTTCATTCATTCGTTGTCGTAGCGTCTGCATGGTTTCCCCAATGTACCATGCCTCGGGACATCCTTTCCTGCAGCGTATCAGGTAGACAACGTTGGCCGAGTTGCAAGAGTATGTACCGTGTACCTGGTGGATGGTGTTCTCACGTGAGATGATGGCATCCATGTCGATGATCCGGCACGTCTTGCAGAGGTTGCTATGGCAGGGTTGTGTGGTGTCGCGGTCACTGATCTCCTGGAGGCTGGGACAATGCTGCGGACAATGGTCTGTTTGAGGTTGCGCGGGAAAAAGCCTCTGAGAGTCCACCCGATCTATGCCTCTCAACATCTTATATACCTCCATTAGGTCTCCTCTCATCCTACGTCTCTCCAAGGAGAAAAGACCGAGCTCCCTCAGCCTACACTCATAAGGAATGCCACTCAATCCAGGCAACATCCTTGTAAATCTCCTCTGCATCCTTTCAATCTTTTCCACATCCTTCCTGTAATGAGGTGACCAGAACTGAGCACAGTACTCCAAGTGGGGTCTGACGAGGGTCTTGTATAGCTGCATCATTATCCCCGGACTCCTAAACTTAATCTCTCGATTGATAAAGGCCAGCACACCATACGCCTTCTTAACCACCTCCTCCACCTGCGGGGCCGATTTTAGAGTCCGATGGACCCGGACCCCAAGGTCCTTCTGATCCTCTACCGTACTAAGAGTCTTTCCCTTTATATTGTACTCCTTCATCCCATTTGACCTGCCAAAATGGACCACTACGCATTTATGTAGGTTGAAGTCCATCTGCCACTTCTCCGCCCAGTCTTGCATCCTATCTATGTCCCTCTGTAACTTCTGACATCCCTCCAGACTGTCCACAGCCCCACCAACCTTCGTGTCGTCGGCAAACTTACCAACCCATCCCTCCACTTCCTCATCCAGGTCATTTATGAAAATGACAAACAGCAAGGGTCCCAGAACAGATCCCTGGGGCACACCACTGGTGACCGACCTCCATTTAGACAAAGCCCCAACTATAGACACTCTCTGCCTCCTTTGGGCAAGCCAGTTCTGGATCCACAGGGCAGCAGCCCCTTGGATCCCATGCCCTCTCACTTTTTCGAGAAGCCTTGCATGGGGGACCTTATCGAACGCCTTGCTAAAATCCATATAAACCACATCTACCGCTTTCCCTTCGTCAATGTGTTTAGTTACATTTTCGAAGAACTCCACCAGGCTCCTAAGGCACGATCTGCCTTTGACAAAGCCATGCTGAATATTCTTGAGCATACTGAACATAAATGCTCATAAATCTTGTCCCTCAGGATCCTCTCCATCAGCTTTCCAACCACTGAGGTTAGACTCACCGGTCGGTAATTTCCTGGGCTATCCCTATTCCCCTTCTTGAAAATAGGAACCACATCCGCAATCCTCCAATCCTCTGGCACCTCTCCCGTCTCCATCGACGACGCAAAGATCATCGCCAGAGGCTCTGCAATCTCTTCCCTCGCCTCCCACAGTAACCTGGGGTACATCCCATCCGGACCCTTGGGAATACCTATAATTAGGTCCTCGCCTGGGCGATGAAGGCAGAGGCTAATTCCAGGAAGAGGCACAAGATGAGCTCCATGGAAAGGATGGACAGAGCTACAACTGTGGGAAGTGCTACAACTGTGGGAAGGAAGGATATTTTGCGAGAGAGTGCAGGGCCAAGAAAGAGCAGGGGCGGGGACGACCGAGATGCCAGAATTGCCAAAAGCCAGGGCATGACCAGAGAGACTGCTGGGCCAAAGGGTGAGGCAAAGGAAGATCAAGGACCCAGCACTGTAAAGAATAGCGGGGGGGGGCTTGGGCTGGGGTGGCGGGAGCCCCCGGGCTGGTGATACAGGTCTCAGCGGAGGATCTGGCTGAGATGGACACAGCAGCTTATTGATTGGGAGCCCTGAGTATTGCACCCGCCCTGGACACAGCAGTTTATTGTGAATGACAGCCAATCAGCACCCCGAGAGATGCATGACACTCAATTGAAACCAGCGTGCAAAATTTCTCACAAGAAATTGTTGACATCCTGTTGACATGACTGGCCAAAGTCAGTGCACCTGCACTCCCCTCACAGTCAGAAGTCTCACAACACCAGGTTAAAGTCCAACAGATTTATTTGGCAGCACTGGCTTTCAGAGTCTCAAGCTCCTTCATCAGGTGAGTGAGGACTTGTGTTCACAAACAGGGCATATAAAGACACAAACTCAATTTACAAGATAATGGTTGGAATGCGACTCTTTACAGGTAATCAAGTCACAGACAATGTGAGTGGAGAGAGAGCCAAGCACAGGTTAAAGAGGTGTGTATTGTCTTCAGCCAGGACAGTTAGTGAGATTTTGCAAGCCCAGGCAAGTCGTGGGGGTTACAGATAGTGTGACAGGAACCCAAGATCCCGGTTGAGGCCGTCCTCGTGTGTGGAACTTGGCTATCAGTTTCTGCTCAGCGATTCTGCGTTGTCGTGTGTCGTGAAGGCTGCCTTGGAGAATGCTTACCCGAAGATCAGAGGCTGAATGCCCGTGACTGCTGAAGTGTTCCCCGACTGGAAGGGAATACTCCTGCCTGGTGATTGTCGAACGGTGTTCATTCATTCGTTGTTGTAGCGTCTGCATGGTCTCCCCAATGTACCATGCCTCGGGACATCCTTTCCTGCAGTGTATCAGTTAGACAACGTTGGCTGAGTCGCAAGAGTATGTACTGTGTACCTGGTGAATAGTGTTCTCACGTGAGATGATGGCATCCATGTCGATGATCCAGCACGTCTTGCAGAGGTTGCTGTGGCAGGGTTGTGTGGTGTCGCGGTCACTGTTCTCCTGAAGGCTTGGTCGTTTGCTGCGGACCTGTTTGAGGTTGTGCGGGTTGTTTGAAGGCAAGAAGTGGGGGTGTGGGGATGGCCTTGGCGAGATGTTCGTCTTCATCAATGACATGTTGAAGGCTCTGGAGGAGATGCCGTAGCTTTTCCGCTCCGGGGAAGTACTGGACGACAAAGGGTACTCTGTCCACCGTGTCCCGTGTTTGTCTTCTGAGGAGGTCGGTGCGGTTTTTCGCTGTGGCGCATCGGAACTGTTGATCGATGAGTTGAGCGCCATATCCTGTTCTTATGAGGGCATCTTTCAGCGTCTGGAGGTGTCTGTTGTGATCCTCCTCATCCGAGCAGATCCTGTGTATTCGGAGGGCTTGTCCGTGGATGGCTTCTTTAACGTCTTTAGGGTGGAAGCTGGAGAAGTGGAGCATCGTGAGGTTATTCGTGGGCTTGCGGTATAGTGAAGTGCTGAGGTGACCGTCCTTGATGGAGATGCGTGTGTCCAAGAATGCAACCGATTCCGGAGAGTAGTCCATGGTGAGTCTGATGGTGGGATGGAACTTGTTGATGTCATCATATAGTTGTTTCAACGATTGTTCGCCATGAGTCCAAAGGAAGAAAATGTCATCGATGTATCTAGCGTATAGCATCGGTTGAAGGTCCTGTGCAGTGAAGAGGTCTGGTTCGAACCTGTGCATAAAGATGTTGGCATATTGGGGTGCGAATTTGGTCCCCATGGCTGTTCCGTGTGTCTGGATGAAGAACTGGTTGTTGAAGGTGAAGACATTGTGGTCCAGGATGAAACGGATGAGTTGTAGAATTGCATCTGGAGATTGGCAGTTGTCGGCGTTGAGTACTGAGGCAGTTGCAGCAATGCCGTCGTCATGGGGGATGCTGGTGTAGAGTGCCGAGACATCCATTGTGACGAGGAGTGCTCCTGGTTCAACTGCTCCATGTGTGCTGAGTTTCTGTAGGAAGTCCGTAGTGTCACGACAGAAGCTGGGGGTTCTTTGTACAATGGGTTTCAGGATGCCCTCAATGTGGCCGGAGAGGTTCTCAAAAAGGGTCCCATTGCCTGATATGATGGGACGGCCGGGTGTGTTGGCCTTGTGTATCTTCGGGAAGCAGTAGAGATCTCCAACACGGGGAGTACATGGGATGACAGCAAGGAGGGTGCTCTGAAGGTCCAGATCAAAGGTCTTGATCTGTCTGTTGAGTTGATGGGTGTGTTCTTTGGTCGGACCAGGTACACGGTATATACTCTTGCGACTCGGCCGACATTGTCTCCCTGATACGCTGCAGGAAAGGATGTCCCAAGGCATGGTACATTGGAGAGACCATGCAGATGCTACGACAATGAATGAATGAACACCACTCGACAATCACCAGGCAGGAGTGTTCCCTTCCAGTCGGGGAACACTCCAGCAGTCACGGGCATTCGGCCTCTGATCTTCGGGTAAGCGTTCTCCAAGGCGGCCTTCACGACACACAACGCTGAATCACTGAGCAGAAACTGATAGCCAAGTTCCGCACACATGAGGACAGCCTCAACCGGGATCTTGGGTTCATGTCACACTATCTGTAACCCCCACAATTTGCCAGGGCTTGCAAAATCTCACTAACTGTCCTGGCTGGAGACAATACACACCTCTTTAACCTGTGCTTGGCCCTCTCTCCACTCACATTGTCTGTAACTTTAAGACTTGATTACCTGTAAAGACTCGCATTCCAACCATTATCTTGTAAATTGAGTTTGTGTCTTCATATGCCCTGTTTGTGAACACAAGTCCTCACTCACCTGATGAAGGAGCTTGAGACTCCGAAAGCTCGTGCTGCCAAATAAACCTATTGGACTTTATCTTGGTGTTGTGAGACTTCTTACTGTGCTTACCCCAGTCCAACGGCAGCATCTCCACACCATGGCTCCCCTAACAAGACAGAGCTGTATGTGTTACCTGAATGGTTGCAAATTGGGAGAGGGCAGTGTGCAGTAGGAACTGGGTGTCCTTGTGCACCAATCGCAGAAGGTAAGCAGGCAGGTACAGCAGGCAGTAAAGGAGGCAAATGGCATGTTGACCTTCATTACGAGAGGTTTCAAGTACAGGTGCAGGGATGTGTTGGAAGAGTACTGTGTGCAGTTTTGGTCTCCTTTTCTGAGGAAGAATGTTCTTGCTCTCGAGAGAGTGCAGCGAAGGTTTACCAAGCTGATTCCGGGGATGGCAGGGCTGATGTATGAGGAGAGATTGACTAGGTTAGGATTGTTTTCGCTGGCATTCAGACAAATGAGGAGAGAT
This sequence comes from Mustelus asterias, assembly GCF_964213995.1. Classification (NCBI taxonomy): domain Eukaryota; kingdom Metazoa; phylum Chordata; class Chondrichthyes; order Carcharhiniformes; family Triakidae; genus Mustelus; species Mustelus asterias. Next base: position 107,353,149 of record NC_135807.1, on the reverse strand, counting down.
CTCATAGAAACATATAAAATTCTAACAGGACTAGACAGGGGAGATGCAGGGAGGATATGGTGGGGGAGACTTCCCAGTGTCCTCCCATTCCAGAATATGAAAAACTCCCCCAATGATGGGGGAGTCCAGAAACAGGGGTCACAGTCCGAGGATTCAAAGTAGACCATTTAGGATGGAGGTGAGGACACATTTCTTCACCCAAAGAGTGGTGAGCCTGTGGAATTCATTACCACAGGAAGTAGTTGATGCCAAAATATTGAATGTATTCAAGAGGCAGCTGGATATAGCACTTGGGGTGAATGGGATCCACGTTTATGGGGGAAAGCAGGATTAGGGAGGGCAGTGCAGTTGATGTTGTCTACATGGACTTTAGCAAGGCCTTTGACAAGGTACCACATGGTCGGTTGTTGCATAAGGTCAAATCTCACGGGATCCAGGGTGAGGTATCTAAATGGATACAAAATTGGCTTCTTGACAGAATGATGTGGAGATGCCGGCGTTGGACTGGGGTAAACACAGTAAGAAGTTTAATAACACCAGGTTAAAGTCCAACAGGTTTATTTGGTAGCAAAAGCCACACAATGTTTCGGAGCTCTAAGCCCCTTCTTCAGGTGAGTGGGAATTCTGTTCACAAACAGAGCTTATAAAGACACAGACTCAATTTACATGAATAATGGTTGGAATGCGAATACTTACAACTAATCAAGTCTTTAAGAAAGACTTGATTAGTTGTAAGTATTCGCATTCCAACCATTATTCATGTAAATTGAGTCTGTGTCTTTATAAGCTCTGTTTGTGAACAGAATTCCCACTCACCTGAAGAAGGGGCTTAGAACTCCGAAAGCTTGTGTGGCTTTTGCTACCAAATAAACCTGTTGGACTTTAACCTGGTGTTGTTAAACTTCTTACTTTCTTGACAGAAGCCAGAGGGTGGTTGTAGAGGGTTGTTTTTCAAACTGGAGGCCTGTGACCAGTGGTGTGCCTCAGGGATCGGTGCTGGGTCCACTGTTATTTGTCATTTATATTAATGATTTGGATGAGAATATAGGAGGCATGGTTAGTAAGTTTGCAGATGACACTAAGATTGGTGGCATATTGGACAGTGAAGAAAGTTATCTCCAATTACAACGGGATCTTGATCAATTGGGCCAGTGGGCTGACGAATTGCAGATGGAGTTTAATTTAGACAAATGCGAGGAGATGCATTTTGGTAGATTGAACCAGGGCAGGACTTACTCAGTTAATGGTAGGGCGTTGGGGAGAGTTACAGAACAAAGAGATCTCGGGTTACATGTTCATAGCTCCTTGAAAGTGGAGTCACAGGTGGACAGAGTGGTGAAGAAGGCATTCGGCATGCTTGGTTTCATCGGTCAGAACATTGAATACAGGAGTTGGAATGTCTTGTTGAAGTTGTACAAGACATTGGTAAGGCCACACTTGGAATACTGTGTGCAATTCTGATCACCCTATTATAGAAAGGATATTATTAAACTAGAAAGAGTGCAGAAAAGATTTACTAGGATGCTACCGGGACTTGATGGATTGAGTTATAAGAAGAGGCTGGATAGACTGGGACTTTTTTCTCTGGAGCGTAGGAGGCTGAGGGGTGATCTTATAGAGGGCTATAAAATAATGAGGGGCACAGATCAGCTAGATAGTCGATATCGTTTCCCAAAGGTAGGGGAGTCTAAAACTAGAGGGCATAGGTTTAAGGTGAGAGGGGAGAGATACAAAAGTGTCCAGAGGGGCAATTTTTTCACACAGAGGGTGGTGAGTGTCTGGAACAAGCTGCCAGAGGTAGTAGTAGAGGTGGGTACAATTTTATCTTTTAAAAAGCATTTAGATAGTTACATGGGTACGATGGGTATAGAGGGATATGGGCCAAATGCGGGCAATTGGGATTAGCTTAGGGGTTTTTAAAAAAAAAAGGGCGCATGGACAAGTTGGGCCAAAGGGCCTGTTTCCATGCTGTAAACCTCTATGTCTCTCTCCATGACTCTATTAGGCTATTGAGTTGGACGATCAGCCATGATCGGAATGAATGGCGGAGCAGGCTCGAAGAGACAAATGGCCTCCTCCTGCTCCTATCTTCTATATTTCTATGTTTCTATAAGCTGCAAGAATGGACACACAGCCAGTCACGCCATGAAGATGTCATCGAAGAGAGCAGCCCTGAGATTCACCGAGGCTGACCAAGTCCATCTGCTTGATGCTGTGGAGGAGAGGTGCCAGCGGATCTTCCCCAATCAGGGCGCTCACCCAAGGGGTGCAGCCGCAAAGGCACTGTGGAAGGAGGTGGCAGATGTAGTAAAAGCCAGGACCACGACACCTCGGTCTGGCCAGCAGTGCAAGAAGAAACTGTATGACCTTCTTTGGGCAGCAAGGGTGAGTGAGCATCCCACTTTGAAGCCCCGCACATGGTCGGCACGGATCTCAATCCATGCTCAGACACCTGAAGGGCATGCAACAAGGCCCCTTCCACCAGAAACAGCATCTAACCTCTTCCCCTCATCACTCAACGAACACTCCTCAGTGGTGACCCTTTTCCCTGAAACTGCCAACACAACGTCCGAGACACAGGTACACATTGCACATCATGTATTAATGTTTGCTATCCACCTTATGTTCCCACAGGAGAAAAGCATGCACAACCAGCATGAGAGGGCACAGACTGGTGGTGGTGTGCCTGACCTGGCGGTAGCTAACCAGCTTCGAGCAGCATGCCATAGAGCTGGCAGGGGGTGATGGGGCATGCAGAATGGTGATGGACAGTCAGGTCGGCATCCAGCATGCAAGTGAGCATCAGCGTCGCCCTCAACCTAAGTCCCCGTCGAAGTAAGTGCACGGTAGCACAGTGGTTAGCACTGCTGCTTCACAGCTCCAGGGTCCTGGGTTCGATTCCCGGCTCGGGTCACTGTCTGTGTGGAGTTTGCACATTCTCCTCGTGTGTGCGTGGGGTTCCTCCGGGTGCTCCGGTTTCCTCCCACAGTCCAAAGATGTGCGGGTTAGGTTGATTGGCCAGGTTAAAAAAAAAAAAAAATTGCCCCTTAGAGTCCTGGGATGCGTAGGTTAGAGGGATTAGTGGGTAAAATATGTGGGGGTAGGGCCTGGGTGGGATTGTGGTCGGTGCAGACTCGATGGGCCGAATGGCCTCCTTCTGCACTGTAGGGTTTCTATGATTTCTATGAATGATTTACCTCCATAGAATCATAGAATCCTACAGTGCAGAAGGAGACCACGTGGCCCATCAAGTCTGCACTAGCCACAGTCCCACACAGGTCCCATCCCCATGACCCCATGCATTTACCCTAGCTAGCCCCTCTGACACTAAGGGGCAATTTAGCATGGCCGATCCACCTAACCCGCACATCTTTGGACTGTGGGAGGAAACCCATGCAGACACGGGGAGAATATGCAAACACCACACAGACAGTGACCTAAGCCGGAATACGAACCTGGGGGACCCTGGTACTGTGAGTCAGCAGTGCTAACCACTGTGTCACCGTGCCGCCCAACTAATGCGTGTTCCCCTAATGTGTGTTCTTTATTGCAGCCTTGGACCAAGACGAACCAGCCCTTCAGGTGTTGGCGCCGTCCCCCCTCCCCCCCACCCGCAATGCCGTTCAGCAAACTCCCCACGACACCCTGGACTACACCTCGGAGGGAGGCTCTGAAGAATCCTCCGAGGACGGTACCAGTGAAGCTGCACAGGCTTCTACCACACAACCCACCAACACAGACGATCACCACGGTGGGCACTTTTAGTGTTGAGGCTTCTGGGTCACATACTGGTGAGCACATCACAGATACTGATGCACATCAGGTGGAGGCGGGCACAGTCCAAAGATGTGCGGGTTCGGTTGATTGGCCAGGTTAAAAATTGCCCCTTAGAGTCCTGAGATGCGTAGGTTAGAGGGATTAGCGGGTAAATATGTGGGGGTGGGGCCTGGATGGGATTGTGGTCGGTGCGGACTCGATGGGCCGAATGGCCTCCTTCTGCACTGTAGGGTTTCTATGATTCTATGATCTGAGGGCAGTGCCGGAGGCAAGGATTCAGCTGTCCCCAAGCCCAGATGCCGGGCCTCAGGGTTCGTTCATCCCAAGGCTGGTGGAGATGCATCAACAAACGCAGGGAGTTGTGGATGGGCTGTTAGCAACCATGCTGCGACTGCAAGGCTGTTTAGAGGAGTCAAACAGATTGCTGTTGCAGGAGATGTTGCCAACACAGCATGTGAACCAGGCCAACACTGCAGGGGTGGCGACCACAGTGGAAAGTCTGGCTCAGGGAACTGTCCTCATGGGTGACAGTGTCCAGGCCACCCTGGAGACATAGCGGGCCACGGGCAAGGATGCTGCTGGCATCCAGGAGGCACATCGTTCTGTGGCTATGGGTGTCAGGGCATTTGGGAAACACTGCTAGCCATGGCTGGGACTCTCGCTGGCATTCTGGAGACAAATTAGCCCAGTCTCAGAGGGCCAATGCTGAGGGACTCCAGAGCTTGGCTCGCTCACAGAATGCTGAAGCAGAGGGGCTCCAGTGCTTGGCCCAGTCTCAGAAGGCCAGGGCTGAGGGATCACAGACCGTGGGGCAGATGCATCTGGGCCTCCAGGACTGGCAGAGCCATGTGACACCGGAGCTTCTAGAACCCAGTCAAGCTACCCTGGCATCCCATGGAGTGCCCCCGGAGCCTTGAGGCCCAACTTGTCTATGCCACCCTTTTTTTTTAAAACCCCTGAGCCAATCCCAATTGCCCGCATTTGGCCCATATCCCTCTATACCCATTGTACCCATGTAACTATCTAAATGCTTTTTAAAAGATAAAATTGTACCCGCCTCTACTACTATCTCTGGCAGCTTGTTCCAGACACTCACCACCCTCTGTGTGAAAGAATTGCCCCTCTGGACACTTCTGTATCTCTCCCCTCTCACCTTAAATCTATGCCCTCTAGTTTTAGACTCCCCTACCTTTGGGAAAAGATATTGACTATCTAGCTGATCTATGCCCCTCATTATTTTATAGACGTCTATAAGGTCACTCCTCAGCCTCCTACGCTCCAGAGAAAACAGTCCCAGTCTATCCAGCCTCTCCTTGTAACTCAATCCATCAAGTCCCGGTAGCATCCTAGTAAATCTTTTCTGCACTCTTTCTAGTTTAATAATATCCTTTCTATAATAGGGTGACCAGAATTGCACACAGTATTCCAAGTGTGGCCTTACCAATGTCTTGTACAACTTCAACAAGACATTCCAACTCCTGTATTCAATGTTCTGACCGATGAAACCAAGCATGCCGAATGCCTTCTTCACCACTCTGTCCACCTGTGACTCCACTTTCAAGGAGCTCTGAACATGTACCCCTAGATCTCTATCCCCATGACCCCATGTGTCTCTGATTCTCGCCTCCACAGAGCTGAGTGCTCCCCATTCCCATGCACAGAAGTGCTGTCTGTCGTGCCTTGTGAGACTGAGCCACATATTACAGAGTACCTGCCTTACCTTCCCCAATGTCCACCAGATCCTTGGTGCAAATGCAGCCCCCCGCACCCCACCCAACCCAACAAACCGGATCCCATCTCCTCCCCTCCGCCCCCCCCCCCCCCCCCCCCCACCATTTTTTGTTCCACAAACATGTGTCCCCAACCCTTACTGCTACGTGGGCCAGGGTGGCAGCGTGCATTCGGAGAACAGGCAGGAGTCAGACTTGAGTGGCACAAGGGGCAGGATTCCAGTGTGCAGAACAGCGAGTCATTGTCAACCTGCAGCCTTCAACCAAGACTCGCAACCATTGGCAGCCCACGTCCATTAACAGGTTTCTGGGGGACAGGGTTGCTCCTGGGGTGCAGTGAATGTGTGTTGGTTGCAGCCCCCTCACTACACAGCACCAGCTAGGTGAAGCGGGCTGCGATTAAGGCATCCCTCGTTGTCTTTCCCTGCCGGACACCTGCTATCGCTGTCCGCCCTCCTTCCTCAGGCTCCTCATATGGCACAAAGTCCACCTCGTCCCCTCGCTGCTCCTCGTCCTCTTCCTTCTCCTGCTGCTGGGCGATGTTGTGCAGGATATAGCAAACTATGATTATGCATGAAGGCTGCTGAGGGCCATGCTGGAGGGCTGCCCCAGAGCAGTTCAGGCAGCAGAACCGCATTTCAAGCAGGCCGATGCACCTCTCTACTATGGACTGGGTGGCAGCATGGGCCTTGCTGTAGCGGGTCTCCGCCTCGGTCTCGGGCCTCCGCACAGGCGTCATCAGTCAGGACCTTAGCGGGTAACCCTTGTCCCCTAGGAGCCATTCCGGCAGCCTGAGCTGGTCTTCAAAGAGGCCAGGGATGTCTGACTGCCTCAGGACAAATCTGTCATGGACATTCCCTGGATGGCGTGCATCAACCTGCACGATCCGCATGAGATGGTCACACATGATCTGCACATTCAGGGAGTGGAACCCTTTTCTGTTCACGAATGGCTGCAGTGCTCCATGTGGGGCCTGCAAGGCGATGTGTGTCCCGTCCAGTGCTCCCTGTACATTCAGCAACCCTGCAATGGCTGCAAAGTCTACATCCTGGGCATCCTACTGTGCATGGCCCACATCAAAGTTTCTGTACCATCCTTCCCGGGCATACAGGGCATCAGTGATCTCCTGCACACATCTGTGCACAGAGGCCTGGGAGATAGAGTCATAGAGGTTTACAGCATGGAAACAGGCCCTTCGGCCCAACTTGTTCATGCCGCCCTTTTTTTTAAACCCCTAAGCTAATCCCAATTGCCCACATTTGGCCCATATCTCTCCATACTCATCTTACCCATGATTCCACAGATCCCACAGAGTCACCACTGGGTGCCTGAAATAATCCAGTTGCATAAATTAAGGGTCTTAACTTCCACAGGGAGCGGGTGGCCACCCCTCCCCTGAGGTGCTAGTTGTGCGAGCTTCTCACATAGATGCCAGACCATGCTCTTGGAGAGCCACAGCTGGCAAAGGCACATCACCTCTGAGAGGACGTCAAAAGAATTCTGGGGCCTGTACTTCCTTGTCCTCTGCACCCTCCGCCTTCTGGGCAACCTTTCAGGAGACTGCTCACCCACCTCCTGGCCCTCAGGAGCAACCCCCTCCCCTCCTTCCTGAGGGACTGGTATTGGCTGCTCCTGTCGTGGTCTCCCTACACCCTCCACCTCTTGAACCGCCTCCTCCTCCTCCTCCTCATCTGCCACCATAATGGCCAGCTCCAAATCGATCAGTCCAGATCCAGTTGCACAGTGGAGTCTGGAAAGATCAAAGAATGACAGATTAATGTCATTGGCTGCACAGACCCAGCACCATCCCAATCGCTCACTTGGACCAGCTCCCCCCTTGCAGGTGCTGGAAACACTACACAATCCATGATGCCATGCGTGACCTGATTAGGTTGTGTGAAATTCCCATCATGACAAATGCTGGCACAGGTTATGCAGTCGGTGTGCAGCCGAGGGCACTGTGCATCCTTGAGCCATTGCTATGTGTGCAGCTGCAGCATCCGTTACAGGCATGTGTCGCTGGTCCGTGTCACAGGGCAGGGACAGACTGCAAATCAGCACCAGATGGGTGCCCAATGACAGCAGATTCCATGCAGTCTATGTCTGAACCTTGGCACCCCAGCCTGGAGCACCAGCTGCTTCATCTGGTTAGGCCTCAGTCAGCACATGGTGCACTCCCCCCCCCCCCCCCCCCCCCACCCTCCCACACTCCCCACCCACCCCCACTTGGAACCCCAGCACACAGTGCAGTCTCTGCCAACACCCCGCTGCAAGACAATGCCACTGCACAGTGCCCTCAAGTGGAAGGCTGAGCAGGACTCCTTCAGAGCCCCTCTCCCACATAGCTACAGCAGTGCCCCCAAGGGGAAGGCTGAGATGCACTCCTTCAGAGCCCCTCTCCCACATAGCTACAGCAGTGCCCCCAAGGGGAAGGCTGAGATGCACTCCTTCAGGGCCCCTCCCCCACATAGCTACAGCAGTGCCCTCAAGGAGAAGGCTGAGCAGGACTCCTTAAGGACCCATTCCCCGCAGAGCTCTGAGAAACTAGAAGCCCCAACCCCCTCGCCCCACCCCAGATATCACTAGTCCATGGGCCAGCACCTGAAGGCAGCCAGGAGGTAGCCCACAGCAAGCATCTCCAGGGCCTGCCTGCAACATCCCCTGCGCTCCACTTACTTCCTCACACCTGCTCAACACTGCCATGTCAGGCTGAGACCTTTATATACCAACTCTGATTCGCGCCAAAGTGACATCATGCCAAAGACGTGGGAGACGCTAATGTGGGCGGAGATTGCCGTGTCGATTCCGATAATGGAATGCTAAAGTATGGTAAGTGATGCAAATTAGCAGTAGGCTGGTTTTCAGCGTGGTCCCAACAGCGCTACTTTTTTCAGGTTGGGAGATGCGCAAGGGTCATAGACGCTCGCGAGGATCCCATGAAATGGCCGACACGCGCATCTCTTGGCCTGGTCCGCCAAAAAATTAGCAGGTTGAAATGGGAGAATTGCCCCCATGGCCCGGCGAAGTCGACACGCACTCGCACCCAAGGCGTACTAGGACACTCCCATGGATGTGGAGGCTTGTCAAACCAAGTCTGTGATGTCTACATCAAGGCCAGATTACCATATGTAGCTCCTGACTAGCAGGGTAAATATGTGGGGTTACAGGGATAGGGCCTGGGTGGGACTGTGATTGATGTTGACTCAATGGGCTGAATGGCCTCTTTCGGCACTGTAGGGATTCTATGATTCTATGATTTTCATCTTTGAAATCCCAAGGTGTCTATGGCGTAAGTATCGGACGTCACCCTGAACAAGAGACAATTACGGGGGAACACAAGGATGATGCCACCCTCAACACTAAGCTCATCTTTCTTTGACCAATAGTGTTTCATTTCATCGAGGGCTGTCTTTGAATCTCCCATGTAGAATTATATTTTTAATTTTGACAGGACTGGGTCCTTTTGTCTCTAGTTGTTGATTTGCTTTACAGACACTGCAAGGTGTCCAAAAAATTGAGGGTCATGGATAATCTCTTCCACAGACTTAGAAATCATAGAAAGCCTTCAAGGAGAAGGCTGAGTGCAGTAGATGGCCATTCGGCCCATCGAGTTTGCAACAATCCCACCCAGGCCCTCTCCCCAAAGCTCCACATATTTGTCCCGTTTATCCCTCTCAGCCATGCATCCCAGGACACTAAAGGGCAATTTAGCACGGCCAATGCACCTAACCCGCATACCTTTGGACTGTGGGAGGAAACCGGAGCACCTGGAGGAAACCCACGCAGACACGGGGAAAACGTGCAAACTCCGCACAGACAGTGACCCAAGCCAGGAATCGAACCCAGGTTCCTGGAGCTGTGAGGCAGCAGTGCTAACCACTGTGCCACTGTGCTGCCCGTGCTTCTGGGCAATGGCAGACAACTCAGGCTTACCTGTCCGAGTCCTGGACAGTGCTCTAGGAAGTATTCATAAGCTGCCAATAACAAAGCCCAAAGCTGTATCCAGGCAGAGGCAATGAGGCCTTGTCTTATTTAAAAAGTCACAGTAGTGGTTTATGATCAATTGCTCTGAAAAAGTGTCTACCGTAGACAAACCGAAGGCCACTTCAATCCCTCTTTCTCGATCTCGGAATACCTCCACTCAGCATACGAGAGGGTCCTAGATGCAAATGCAATAGACTCCACTGTTCCATCTCTCCAGCAATGTGCCCCAACCTCATAAGGAAAGGCATAACATGTCAACATAAGTTCCTTTTTGGGGTCAAAATAAGTCAATAAATTAGAGGACAAAGTTGCTGTGCAACTCTGTTAAAAGACTCCAGCTGTGGTGCCCCCCCAAGACTACCTTTGATATTTTCATGGTAGGTTATACAGGGGGGCCAGCAGAGAAGCTAAATTAGGAATAAACTTCCTGTAATAATTCATAAACCGCAGGAAAGATTTCAGTCCTGTGGGGTTCCTTGGAGTTGGCGCCTCCTTGATGGACCTCACCTTGTCTTCCACCAGATGAAGGCCCTTGTCATCTACCCAATAGTCCAGATAGGTCTGATCACTTGCTTGGAAGATTCATTTTTCCCTTTTTAGGCATACTCTGACTTCTAAAAATCATCATCGGACCTCTTCGAGGTTTGCTAGGTGTTTGTATTCTCACGTTCCTGTGACCAAGACGTCATAAAGGCACAACACTATCTGAGGTAACCCTTGGAGTATGTTCTTTATGAAACATTAAAAAATGGCATAGAGGCTGTTGTGTATATTAACTGTTACATACTTTTGAGAAGTCCCATCCAATTCAAGTTGGGCAGGTAACGTCCACATAAGGGGCTCAATTGGGGTAAGACCAGGCTTCCCATTCAAACCTTTGTCCATCTTTGCCTAAAATCACTGAGAGGTCAGGGCGGCCACAACCCAGACGAAATCTTGTTCTTCAATTTCACACTCCCCCACATGTCTAAAAACCTGCGAGGGATTGAGGGGGTTGGGGGAAGGGGGACGGTGGCTGCATGTAAAATTCTTGCCATAGTCATTCTGGCACAGAAAGAGGCCTTTATCCATCAAGTCCATGCTGGCTCTTTGTTCTTTGTAGAGCAATCCAATTAGTCCCAGTCCCCTGCTTTATCCCCATAGTCCTGCAGGTTAAATTCTCTCAATTTCATTTTGAAATCATTTATCACAGGACTCACTTACATTCCCCACTGCATTCCCACCCAAAATCACACCCCCTCCCCTCCACCCCACCCCCAACCAGAGGATGAACGGCAGAGAGGCGCTCTCCGCTCTCTGCTTTTTTTTTCGCGCCTGGGCACGTTCTGTCAGGTTTTGCGCAGTTCGGAGCTCCTATCGTTCCGGCGGCGCTAAGCCCCGCCCACTGGACCGGCGCCGGAAAAAAGCGTATGGGCGCGCTGGAGCGCGGCCTCCGGGCTCGGATCTATTTGGCGCCCACACCCGGCACTTAGTCTCGAAATGGTAAAGTCGGGCACTAATTCATTCTAAATGCCAAAACATTGCTTTTCAGCTGCAATTCCTTACCTTCACCACATCTCGTTTCTTCCTACTCTTTTGTAACATCTGGTCCTCCACTAAGTCTTGCATTTGTACCTGGAGGATAGATGCAAAGAAGGACTTTAGGGTCAAATTCTAAACAGGGCAATCAGTATTATTTTCAGCCCTCTCAATATATTCCACTTCATACTTTTTCCACAAATTTCATATATACAAAAGGGAATGGGATATAATATTGAAAAAGAAAGAATTGGATTGCTTTGGGAAAAAGAAAGTGGGATTAATTGGATAGCTCTTTCACAGGCTTCTTCTTTATCATTCATACAATGCTAACATCAGTGACAAGACCATCATTTGTTGTCCATCTTGAACCACCGCAGTCAATTGCCAAGCAATGACCATTTTGAAGGAGAAGAGAATCGAACCCACTCCTTTGACATTCAATAGCATTATCATTGCTAAATCCTTCAGCATCACCATTAACGGAACCAACCACATAAATGTTGTAGCTAACAGGACAGGTTAGCACCTACAGTGCTGCTAGAATCATAGGAGCAAATTTTCCCATTCAGCCCGCCACGGGAATCACTGGGGCAGCACGGTGACACGATGGTTAGCATTGCTGCCTCACAGCGCCAGGGACCCGAGTTCGATTTCCAGCTTGAGTCACTGTCTGTGTGGAGTCTGGGTTTCCTTCAGGTGCTCCAGTTTCCTCTCGGAGTCTGAAAGACGTGCTGGTTAGGTGCATTGTCCATGCTCAGTGTACCCGAAGAGCCACTGGAGTGTGGCGACTCGGGGATTTCCACAGTAACTCCACTGTAGTGTTAATGTAAGCCTACTTGTGACACTAATAAATAAACTTAAAAAAAATTAACGGGTGAGGGGCAACGGAAAGATCCGTTGACCTCGGACAGGATTTTCCTGCTTTGGGGCGTGCGCGGCAGGAAAATCCCGCCCATAGAATCATACAATGTAGAAGAGGCTGTTTGGTCCATCAAGTGTGCACCGACACATTAGGAGCACCTGAACTCTCACCTAATCCTATCTGCCAGCACTTGGCCCATAGCCCTAAATGTTATGGCGTGCCAAGTGCTCATCCAGGTACTTTTTAAAGGATGTGAGGCAACCCATCTCTACCACCCTCCCAGGCAGCGCATTCCAGACTGTCATCACCCTCTGGGTAAAAAAGATTTTCCTCACATCCCCCTCAATCTCCTGCTTCTCACCTTGAACCTATGACCCTTCGTGACTGAGCCTTCAACTAAGGGGAACAGCTGCTTAACAGCTGATAAGGATCCACTCTGTCCATGTCCCTCATAACTTGTATACCTCAATCAGGTTGCCCCTCAGTCTTCTCTGCTGCAACAAAAACAACACAAGCCTATCCAACCTCTCTTCATAACTTAAATGTTCCATCCCAGGCAGCATCCTGATGAATCTTCTCTGCATCCCCTCCAGTGCAATCACATCCTTCCTATACTGTGGTGACCAGAACTGCACACAGTACGCCAGCTGTGGCCTTTTCAAAGTTCCGTACAACTCCAACATGACTTCACTGCTTTTGAAATCTATGCCTCAATTGATAAAGGCAAGTGTCTCATTTGCCTTTTTCACCATCCTACTAACATGGCTTTCCGCCTTCAGAGATCTGTGGACAAAGACGCCAAGGTCCCTTTGTTCCACAGAACTTCCTCCTATCCAGCAATTCATTGAATAATTACTTGTCAAATTACTCCTTCCAAAGTGTATCACCTCACACTTTTCAGGGTTAAATTCCATCTGTCACTTATTGCCCATTTGGCCATGCCATCTATATCTTCTTGTAGCCCAAAACTCTCAACCTCACTGTTAAGCACTTGGCCAAGAGAGGGAGATCCAAGGATCTTGAGCCAGCATCAGTGAAGGATGGGTGACTTCAAGGGAACTGTTGTATACTGCACTTTTTGAATATAAAGAACGTAAAATGATAGCGCATGGGGTTAGGTGAAAACAACAATGCTGTTGACTCTACAACAGCTTGGTCCAGACTAGGTAACGCCCTTGAAGCAGCCAATCATGTCACAAACGATACATGTGACTAAACTCCTAAAGTGACAGCGCAACAACACAATCACAGCTCAAAATATATAACAACCGTCTCCCTTTCACTTCTAAGATCCTGTAACAACAAATAGCCATAGTATTTTATATAGTCATCAAAACATACAAACAAAGGGAGCAAGGCATCATTCATTACACAGTAATAATACTGTTAATAAGAAAGATGATCAAGTGGACATCTATTTTACGCTGGTTGCCTGAGCAATTAAGGGATTTGCTTGTTGTTGACGTTAGTAAGTACTCCCCGGTTCTTTAGAGGATGTGGAAGGTGTAACAGTCTCTTTTGCAGAAGGAAGACTAGTAACAGCAACAGATTATTCAGCAATCTTGGTTTCTGCTGATTGACCCGAAATTGCAGTTGCATTATCCAATGGTATGGATCGTGGTTCATCCAGAGGTAGTTCTGGCATACTGGGACTTTGATGCGTGTAGCTAACAACTGATCCAAGGGTTGTCTCCACACTAATTCATCTTCAGTTTGCAGTGCAGAGGAAATTGGGTTAATTTGAGCCAATACAGTTGCAGGAACCCACTTTTCGCTACTGCTGTAGCTGTGCAGCAAAACTTGCTTTCCTTGTCAAAATAAATGTCTTTGAATTACCTTCATTTTAAGATTTGCGCCTGTTGATTGCATTCTACTATCTCGATGTCTCCTGTGGTAAGTGTAGATCAAAGGTATTTCTCAGCTTCCTCTTCAGTAAGAGTAAAGCTGGGGAACTTTCAGTAGTCGTATGTGTGGTGTGACACATTGCAAAGAAACTGTTTAGATTGGCGATTTAATGAACCTTGGTCCTTCAAGATTTTCAATGAATGCTTCAAGGGCTGGACAAACCTTTCGGCGAATCCATTTGTTGATGGGTGGTAAGGTGCAGATTTTAGGTGTTGGATACGACTCCATAGAATCTGTAGAATCCCTACAGTGCAAAAGGAGGCCATTCTGCTCATCAAGTCTGCACTGACTCTCTGACCGAGCATCTTACCCAGGCCCACAGCAGGCACCCTTTCCCAATTAGCCACTTACCATGGCTAATCCTCCTAACCTGCACATCTTTGGACTGTGGGAGGAAACAGGAGCACCCAGAGAAAACCCACATGTGCAAACTCCACACCCACACAGTCACCCAAGGCCGGAATCAAACCCAGGTCCCTGATACTGTGAGGCAGCAATGCTAACTATATCTTTGGATAATCCCGAAATGCTTGAGCCGTGAATTGTGATCCATTATCACTCAAGATTTATTCTGGTTTCTCAAATCTGGTGAAAATCTTATTGAGCTTTTTTCCACAGCTGTTGACTTCGTTAGAACAACTTCCGGCCGCCTGGAGTGTGCATCAATGACAACCATGAACATGTGCCCCTCATATGAACCTGCAAAGCCAATGTGTAAAAGACATTTTAGGCCATTCCCATAAATGCAATTGGGACAACAAGCGCAAGGCTAAAAATGCAAATCGCGCCCAGCGTCGGGCCATTTGTGATCCTCCCAGGCCATTTTTGCCAGCGTAATCAGCCTCGCACCAGGGAAGGGTCTGGCATGGGTGGAGCCAGACAGGGCAGAGGGATTGAAGGTCAGTAGAAGGGGAGGGAAGGGGGAATTCTGCATCAGGCGCTGAGGGCGTGGTGGGACTGGCAATCGGGGTTCGGGGCCAGCGATCAGGAGTTGAGGCTGCCGATCGAGGTTGAGGCCGGCGATTGGGACTGGGGGCCGATGTTCAGGAGGCCAGTGATTGGGGGGCCGGCAATTGGGGGGGAGGGGTGATGATTGGGGACAGTCCCTGTAGGTGGGTGGCAATTGGGGGTCAAGGGGGCTCTGTGGGGGTATGGCGATCAAGAGGATGTCCGTGGGAGGGGGTGGGGATTTGGCCACCTTCATGGGCTGGGGCTGATGTCCATGGGGAGCGGGGGGGGGGAGGGAGGGAGGTTGACAGACAGAACAAAGAAAAGTACAACACAGGAACAGGCTCTTTGGCCCTCCAAGCCTGTGCCGATCATGATGCCCCAACTCAATTTTTAAAAAAAACCCTTCTGCTCTTACTCAGTCCGTATCGCTCTATTCCCTCCCTATTCATGTACCCATCCAGATGCCTCTTAAATGTTGCCATTGTGCCTGCTTCCACCACCCCCTCTGGCAGCGCATTCCAGGCACCCACCTCTCTCTGCATGAAAAACTTGCCCCGCAAATCTCCCTTAAACTTTCCCCCTCTCACCTTGAATGTGTGTCCACTTGTAATTGATACTTCCACCCTGGGAAAAAGCCTCTGACTATCTACCCTGTCAATGCCTCTCATAATTTTGCAGATCTCTATCAGGTCTCCCCTCAGGCTCTGTCTTTCCAGTGAACGATCTCCCATATACTCTATATATATATATATATATATATATTGGGGCACCAATATCCTGGGAGGGAAATTTGCTACAGCTCTTCGGGGGGGTTTAAACTAATTTGTCAGGGGGATGGGAAAAGGAGTTGTAGTCCGGAGGTCAGTGAGTGTAGTGAGGTACTGGGAAGGGTATCATGGTCAAAGGTGGGTACCAGCAGACAAGAAGGTGGGTTGAAGTGTGTCTACTTCAATGCAAGGAGCATCCGAAATAAGGTAGGTGAACTTGGGGCGTGGATTGGCACTTGGGACTACGATGTTGTGGCCATTACGGAGACATGGGTAGAAAAAGGACAGGAATGGTTGTTGGAAGTTCCGGGGTATAGATGTTTCAGTCAGTGTAGGGTAGCTGGTAAAAGGGGTGGAGGAGTGGCACTGTTAATCAAGGAGAGTGTAACGGCTGCAGAAAGGCATTTCGAAGGGGATCTGCCTACAGAGGTAATATGGGCTGAGGTTAGGAATAGGAAAGGAGCGGTCACGTTGTTAGGAGTTTACTATAGGCCCCCAAATAGTAATAGAGATGTGGAGCAAGAAATTGCTAAGCAGATTATGGATAGGTGTGGAGGTCACAGGGTAGTTGTCATGGGGGATTTTAACTTTCCAAATATTGATTGGAGCCTTTATAAGTCGAATAGTTTGGATGGGGCAGTTTTTGAGCAGTGTGTGCAGGAGGGGTTCCTGACACAATATGTGGATAAGCCGACAAGAGGTGGGGCCACATTGGATTTGGTAATGGGAAATGAACGGGGCCAAGTGTTGGATTTGGTTGTGGGAGAGCACTTTGGAGATAGTGACCACAATTCGGTGTCTTTTGTTATTGCAATGGAGAGGGAGAGGGCCATGCGGCAGGGCATAGTTTACAATTGGGGGAGAGGTAATTATGATGCAATCAGGTGGGAATTAGGAAGCATAGGATGGGAACAAAAATTGTCATGGAAAAACACTAATAAAAAGTGGAACTTTTTCAAGGAACAAATACTGCGTGTCCTTGATAGGTATGTCCCTGCCAGGCAGAGAGGAAATGGCCGAGTGAGGGAACCATGGTTCACAAAAGAGGTGGAATGTCTCGTCAAGAGGAAGAAGGAAGTGTATGTAAGGTTGAGAAAACAAGGTTCAGTTGGCTCGATGGAGGGTTACAAGTTAGCAAGAAATGAGCTGAAAAAGGGGCTTAGGAGAGCTAGGAGGGGGCATGAGAAGTCCTTGGCGGGTCGGATCAAGGAAAACCCCAAGGCTTTTTACTCTTATGTGAGGAATAAAAGACTGACCAGGGTGAGGTTGGGGCCGGTCAAGGACGGCAGTGGGAATTTGTGCATAGAGTCAGAAGAGATAGGAGAGGTGATGAATGAATACTTTTCTTCGGTGTTCACCAAGGAGAGGGGCCATGTTTTTGAGGAAGAGAGGGTGTCACAGGCTGATAGGCTGGAGGAAGTAGACGTTCGGAGGGAAGATGTACTAGCAATTTTGAATAAACTGAAAGTTGATAAGTCCCCTGGGCCTGATTAAATATATCCTAGGAGTCTTTGGGAGGCAAGGGATGAGATAGCAGAGCCTTTGGCATTGATCTTTGCGTCCTCACTGTCCACGGGGGTGGTGCCAGAGGACTGGAGAGTGGCGAATGTGGTTCCTCTGTTTAAGAAAGGGAATAGAAATGACCCTGGTAATTATAGGCCGGTTAGTCTTACTTCGGTGGTCGGTAAGTTGATGGAAAAGATCCTCAGGGATAGGATTTACGACCATTTAGAAAGATGCAGCTTAATCCGGGATAGTCAGCGTTTCATAGACTTATTGCGTTTCATAGAAACCCTACAGTGCAGAAGGAGGCCATTCGGCCCATCGAGTCTGCACCGACCACAATCCCACCCCACATATTTACCCGCTAATCCCTCTAACCTACGCATCCCAGGACTCTAAGGGGCAATTTTTAACCTGGCCAATCAACCTAACCCGCACATCTTTGGACTGTGGGAGGAAACCGGAGCACCCGGAGGAAACCCACGCAGACACGAGGAGAATGTGCAAACTCCACACAGACAGTGAGCCGAGCCGGGAATCGAACCCGGGACCCTGGAGCTGTGAAGCAGCAATGCTAACCACTGTGCTACCATGCCGCACGGATTTGTGAAGGGCAAGTCTTGCCTCACAAATTTGATAGAATTTTTTGAGGAGGTAACTAAGTTTGTAGATGAAGGTAGTGCAGTTGATGTCATATACATGGATTTTAGTAAGGCGTTTGATAAAGTCCCCCATGGTCGGCTTATGAAGAAAGTAAGGATGTGTGGGATAGAGGGAAGTTTGGCTGATTGGCTAGGTAACTGGCTATCTAACAGAAGACAGAGGGTGGTGGTGGATGGAAAATTTTTGGACTGGAAACCGGTTACCAGCGGAGTGCCAGAGGGATCAGTGCTTGGTCCTCTGCTATTTGTAATTTTTATATATGACTTGGAGGAGGGGGCTGAAGGGTGGATCAGTAAATTTGCTGATGACACCAAGATTGCTGGAGTAGTGGATGAGGTGGAGGGCTGTTGTAGACTGCAAAGAGACATAGATAGGATGCAGAGCTGGGCAAATGGAGTTTAACTCTGACAAATGGGAGGTGATTCATTTTGGTAGGACAAATTTAAATGTGGATTACAGGGTCAAAGGTAGGGTTCTGAAGAATGTGGAGGAACAGAGAGATCTTGGGGTTCATATCCATAGATCTCTGAAGGTTGCCACTCAAGTGGATAGAGCCGTGAAGAAGGCCTATAGTGTGTTGGCGTTCATTAACAGGGGGTTTGAGTTTAAGAGCCGTGGGGTTATGCTGCAACTGTACAGGACCTTGGTGAGACCACATTTGGAATATTGTGTGCAGTTCTGGTCACCTCACTGTAAGAAGGATGTGGAGACACTGGAAAGAGTGCAAAGGAGATTTACCCGGATGCTCCCTGGTTTGGAGGATAGGTCTTATGAGGAAAGGTTGAGGGAACTTGGGCTTTTCTCTTTGGAGCGGAGGAGGTTGAGAGGAGACTTGATAGAGGTTTATAAGATGATGAGGGGGATAGATAGAGTGAACGTTCAAAGACTATTTCCTCGGGTGAATGGAGTGGTAACTAGGGGGCATAACTATAGGGTTCATGGTGGGAGATATAGGAAGGATGTCCGAGGTAGGTTTTTTACTCAGAGAGTGGTTGGGGTGTGGAATGGACTGCCTGCAGTGATAGTGGAGTCAGAAACTTTAGGAACATTTAAGAAGCTATTGGATAGGCACATGGAGTACTTCGGGATGATAGGGAGGAAATAGCTTGATCTGGGTTTCAGACAAAGCTCGGCACAACGACGTGGGCCGAAGGGCCTGTTCTGTGCTGTACTTGTTCTATGTTCTAATAGCCAATAAACCTACTGACCAGGATCTCACAGTTGAATCTGCCAGGCTGAGTGCTCGCTGCACCACTGAGTCCACAGCAGTCCTTTCCAGAAGGCATTTGACAAGGTGCCGCACCAAAGACTGCTACATAAGATAAAGGTGCACAGTGTTACGGGTAATGTATTCGCATGGATAGAGGATTGGTTAACTAACAGAAAGCAAAGAGTGGGGGTAAATGGGTGTTTTTCTGGTTGGCGATTAGTGACTAGTGGTGTGCCTCAGGGATCAGTGTTGGGACCGCAATTGTTTGCGATTTACATAGATGATCTGGAGTTGGGGACCAAGTGTAGTGTGTCAAAACCCGCAGATGACACTAAGATGGGTGGAAGAGCAAAGTGTGCAGAGGACGCTGAAAGTCTGCAAAGGGATATAGATAATCTAAGTGAGTGGGCAGATGGAGTACAATGTTGGTAAATGTGAGGTCATCCATTTTGGTAGGAATAACAGCAAAATGGACTGTTATTTAAATGGTAAAAAATTGCAGCATGCTGCTGTGCAGAGGGACCTGAGTGTCATTATGCAGGAATCTCAAGGAGTTGGTTTGCAGGTGCAGCAGGTAATTAAGAAGGCAAATGGAATTTTGTCCTTCATTGCTAGAGGGATGGAGTTTAAAAACAGCAAGATTATATTGCAGCTGTATAAGGTGCTGGTGAGGCCGCACCTGGAGTACTGTGTACAGTTTTGGTCTCCTTACTTGAGAAAGGATATACTGGCACTGGAGAGGGTGCAGAGGAGATTCACTAGGTTGATTCCGGAGTTGAAAGGGTTGGCTTATGAGGAGAGACTGAGTAGACTGGGGCTATACTCTTTGGAATTCAGAAGAATGAGGGGAGATCTTATAGAAACATATAAGATCATTAAGGGAATAGATAAGATAGAAGCAGGGAAGTTGTTTCCACTGGCGGGTGAAACTAGAACTAGGGGGCATAGCCTCAAAATAAGGGGAAGCAGATTTAGGACTGAGTTGAGGAGGAACTTCTTCACACAAAGGGTTGTGAATCTGTGGAATTCCCTGCCCAGTGAAGCAGTTGAGGCTACCTCATTGAATGTTTTTAAGGCAAGGATAGATAAATTTTTGAATAGTAAAGGAATTAAGGGTTATGGTGAGCGGGCGGGTAAATGGATCTGAGTCCACAAAAAGATCAGCCTTGATCTTATTGAATGGCAGAGTAGGCTCGAGGGTCCAGATGGCCTACTCCTGCTCCAAGTTCTTATGTTCTTACGTTCTTATGTTCTAGGACAGATCAACAGGAATATTAGCTGTGAACATAGGGCCTCCAGTGAACAGCATGCAGAGAAGAAACCAAAATCAAGAACAAAGCAGCATAAAGATTTTTAAATTTTTTGAGATATGGTTTTGTCAATTGTGCAGATCAGGATACAAAGCCTATGGGGTGAATTTTCTCATTCCACGCACCACGGGAATCGTAGCAGGTGAGGGGCAGACCATGGAAAGGTCCATTGAACTCGGGCAGGATCTTATGATTTTGGGGTGAGTGCGGCCGGAAAATCCCACCCCATGTAACTTTTCTGCAGGGAAATACTGGTGAATGTGTGTTTAAAATCCTCAAAATTACAAAGAGATCTGAAGACTTAGAACATGGCGCTCAAGAGGACAAAGCTTTGGATTTTTTTCCAAAGGTTGCAGCAAGAACTGAAATCACCATCTTAGCAGAAATGTAACATTGAACGACAAAGCATAATTAGGCTCTTACATAATAGTTTACTGCGTAGCTAAAGGGAAAATGTCCCACACTGTTGCAGAGAAATTAATGCTCCCTGCAGCATTAATTCTGCATCAATGGCCAAATGGCCTCCTTCTGCACTGTAGGATTCTATGATTCTACCTGATATGCGTGTTGCCCTCTCATCCTATGAACCTGATTGGAGTGAGATCGTGAGGGCCAAGCAGGCTCACCTGTCACATTCAGTAGTCCTAGAATAGAATCATAGAATCCCAACAGTGCAGAAGAAGGCCATTCAGCTCATCGAATCTGCACTGGCCACAAACCCACCCAGGCCCTATTCTCATAGCCCCACATATTTATCCTGCTAATCCCCTGACACTAGGATCAATTTAGCATGACTAATCAACCGAACCCCGCACATCTTTGGTCAGCGAATGTGGCATAGGTTGTGAGGAATGGCCATTTGGTAAAAGTCGGTCACCAGAAAAAAAGTTTGGTAACACTAGCATAGAGTACTGTTCTTAACTTAAGACACTTAGGTTGACTGTTTTTTTATCTTAAGTGCCACTTGTACTCCTTTCCTGGATCCTAGGGCCTCCTCATATATATTACTATATTTCTCTAAAATGCTCTGTAGATATGTTTCAGGATCAACGAACCTGTTCACAGCACTCCAGTTCAAATTTATCTTCCCTAGCCAAGAACAACCAAAGAGAGCTGGAAAACTTCCTCGGACGACGTGAAGTGGCAGCTCTGCCATTTAGAATCATAGAATCTACAGTGCAGAAGGAAGCCATTTGGCCCATCGAGCTTGCATTAACAACAATCCCACCCAGGTCCTATACCCGTAAACATCCTGCTGATCTCCCTGACACTATGGAGCAATTTAGCATGGCCTATCAACCTAACCTGCACATCTTTGGGCTGTGAGAGGAAACCGGAGCACCCGGAGAATGTGCAAACTCCACACAGTCACCCGAGGCCGTTATTAAACCCGGGTCCCTGGCGCTGTGAGGCAGCAGTGCTAATCACTGTGCAACTGTGCCTACAACTCTACCTTGACTATGATATAGAGGTACTATTTCCTCAGTTCAGGCCCTCAGGATGATGTCTGCTGGCCTTAATTGTAGGTGATTCAACATTTTGCTTCTAGATAGTCTCAGGAATTAGGGAGATGGCAGCTCTCATGTCAACTTCCAATCTGACAGGTTGTCCATTTAATTTTGGAACTACCTAGAACCAATGTGATTCACCTTGAACTGAAAATAGATTTAATTTCAATTCCGTGTCAGATTTATGTGCTGTGGTTTCATTGTTCTTAATTTTTCCCCTACCACATTGTAAATCCTTGTTGTAAAATTCCTTTTATTCATTTTTGGTGTCCTGTTTCCTCCTTTGGGCATTCCTTTCTGGAGAAACTAGTTTGTGCCAGCAAACCCATGCTATATAACCAATTTTAACACAATGTTTGCATTGGCTCTCTTTGCTCCAGCACTCAGCCTGTTGAATAGATAGGCTGGAAATTTGGGCAAGGAAATGGCAGATGGAGTTCAATCCTGATAAATGCGAAGTGATGCATTTTGGTGGGAATAATGTAGGGAGGAGCTACACGATAAATGGAAGAACCATAAAGGGTGTAGAGACGCAGAGGGACCTGGGTGTGCAAGTCCACAGATCTTTGAAGGTGACGTCACAGGTGGAGAAGGTGGTGAAGAAGGCATATGGCATGCTTGCCTTTATAGGACGGGGCATAGAGTATAAGAGTTGGGGTCTGATGTTGCAGATGTATAGAACGTTGGTTCGGTCGCATTTGGAATACTGCGTCCAGTTCTGGTCGCCACACTACCAGAAGGACGTGGAGGCTTTGGAGAGAGTACAGAGGAGGTTTACCAGGATGTTGCCTGGTATGGAGGGGCTTGGTTATGAGGAGAGATTGGGGAAACTGGGGTTGTTCTCCTTGGAAAGACGGAGGATGAGGGGAGACTTAATAGAGGTGTATAAAATTATGAAAGGCATAGATAGGGTGAACGGTGGGAAGCTTTTCCCCGGGTCGGTGGTGACGTTCACGAGGGGTCATAGGTTCAAGGTGAAGGGGGGGAGGTTTAACACAGATATCAGAAGGACATATTTTACACAGAGGGTCGTGGGGGCCTGGAATGTGTTGCCGGGCAAGGTGGTGGAGGCGGACACACTGGGAACGTTTAAGACTTATCTAGACAGCTATATGAACGGAGTGGGAATGGAGGGATACAAAAGAGTGGTCTAGTTTGGACCAGGGAGCGGCGCGGGCTAATTGTTCTTTGTTTCTCGTTTCAAGGCTTCACTCTATGATCATCTTGCTGGTGCCAGTACAGAGCGAGACTGCGGATAGTTGGGAACCTGTCTCGGGGGCAGGGAATTCATATGGTGTTCGTGGAAGTGGAAATGACTAGGGTTGGGAAGCATTTTCCGATCAGGGCCAGTGTGATCTCCTGGACTCGTTTCGATCGCCTCAGGGAGTCGGAGAGGAATTTCCCAGATTTTTTTTCCCCATATTGGCCCTGGGGTTTTCACTCTGGGTTTTCGCCTCTCCCTGGAGATCACATGGTCTGCAATGGGGGGGTGGGGGATAGTTAATAGGTTGTGATGAACAAAGCATCGTAGCTGTGAGGGACAGCTCGGTGGATAGGATATTAGTATGTAGATAGGCTGGAAAATTGGGCGGGGATCCTGGATTCAGGATTCGATCCTGGACCGGGGAGCGGCGCGGGCTTGGAGGGCCGAAGGGCCTGTTCCTGTGCTGTTTTGTTCTTTGTTCTTTGAATGGTTCGTTTTTTGCACAGTGATGACACGCCTGTTGCTGGGTAGACTTTCACTGAGTGGTGCCATTTTATGAATCCTTGTGCTTGCTCTGAGCTGAGAAGCCTTATGAGCAGCAAGTGCCTTCGAAATGGCTATCTCCAAAGCTGTTTTCAGACCCAAGTATCATTCAGTTAGCAATCTCCACTGTATAGCCTCTTTGCTCAGTCCACAAGCCAGATGGTCTTTGATCATAACATCCAGAGTTAACCAATTTCATATGCTCCATGAGGTGCTTTAGGGTCGCAACAAATTGTGCTATATTTTCTCCTCCTAGCTGATTTCTCCGATGGAACCTGGTGATTACTGGTCCTCCAGTATCCTGGTTAATTTGCTCTTGGATTTCTCAGGTTGGACCAGGCTCTACAGTAAAGGTTTTACTGCCAATGGTGCTGAGAAAAGCAAGAGCTATTACATCTTCATGTATCTTCTTTGCTAGGATATAGTCTTTCTGCATAGCACTTCCTTAATTTTGTAGGTTTTCAGATACCTATGGATAAGGACAAGATTGGTCCTCGGGTAAAGCTGATAAACTGGGGGAAGGCCAACTATAATCAAATTAGCAAGAATTGGAGAATGTGGATTGGGACTGGCTGTTTGAGGGAAAATCAACATCTGGCATATGGGAGTCCCTTAAAGACAGGCAGGACAGGCACGTTCTTGTGAAAATGAAGGACAGGAATGGCAGGATTCGTGAATCTTGGATGACAGGGGAAATTGTCAGCATAGTTGAAAAAAGGCAGCATACGTAAGGTATAGGCAACTAGAAACAAACAAAGCCCTTGAAGAATATGGAGAAAGTAGGAAGGAGCTCAAACGGGGAGTTAGGAGGACTAAAAGGGGCCATGAAATGTCCTTGGCCAGCAGCGTTAAGGAGAATCCCAAAACGTTTTATACATATATTAGGAGCAAGAGGGTAGCTAGGGAAAGAATAAGCCCACTTAAGGATAAAGGAGGGCGGTTATGCCCAGAGGAAGTGGGGGGGATCCTTAATGGGTACTTTGCATCGGTATTCACCAAAAAGAGGGACATGAGGGATGTTGAGGTTAGAGAAGTGTGTGTGAATACTCTCTGGCAGGTCAATATAATGAGGGAGGAAATTTTGGGTGTCTAAATGTATTAAGGTAGATATTCCAAAGATGTCTTTGTGGAGTTTGCACATTCTCCGTGTCTGCGTGGGTTTCCTCTGGATGCTCTGGTTTCCTCACACATTCCAAAGATGTGTGGATTAGTTTGACTGGCCATGCTAAAATGACACTTTGTATCAGGGGGATTAGCAGGGTAAATACGTGGGGGTCAAGACCTGGGTGGGATTGTTGTCGGTGTAGGCTCAAGGTCGATGGGATCTATCCCAGGATATGTGGGAGGCAAGGAAGGAAGTAGCTGGGGGATTAACAGGTACCTTTGCATCCTGTTTGGCCACAGGTGATGTTCCAGAGGACTGCAGAATGGCCAATGTGGTTCTTTTTGTTTAAAAAGGGAAACAGAGATAATCCAGGTAATAACTGGCCGGTGAGCCTGATGTCAGTGGTGGGAAGTTGATGGAGAAGATATGGAGAGACAGGATTTATTCACATTTGGAAGTGAATGGACTTGTTAATTATAGGCAGCATGGTTTTGTGTGGGCAAGGTCATGTCTCACCAACTTGATTGAGTTTTTTAAGATAAATAGAATAGAATCTCTACAGTGCAGAAAGAGGCCATTTGGCCCATCAAGCCTGCACCGACAACAATTCCACCCAGCCCCTATCCCGTAACTCCACGCATTTACCCTGCTAATCTCCCTAACATTAAGGGGCAATTTAGCATGGCCAATCCACCTAACCTGAACATTTTTGGGCTGTAGGAGGAAACCATAGCACCCGGAGGAAACCCACGCAGACATGGAGAGAACATGCAAACTCCCACAGACAGTGACCTGAGGTCAGAATTGACCTCGGGTCCCTGGAGCTGTGAGGCAGCAGTGCTAACCACTGTGCCACTCCACAATGATCAGTGCTGGGACCTTTGTTGTTTGTAATATATATAAATGATCTGGTGGAAAATGTAGGTGGTCTGTAAGTTTGTGGATAATTGGCAGAGCTGCAGTGGCACAGTGGTTAGCACAGTGGTTAGCACAGTGGTCTCACATCCCCAGGAACCCAGGTTCAAATCCAGCCTCGGGGGACTGTCTTTGCGGAGTTTGCACATTCTCCCTGTGTCTGCGTGGGTTTCCTCTGGATACTCTGGTTTCCTCGCACATTCCAAAGATGTGTGGATTAGTTTGACTGGCCATGCTAAAATGACACTTTGTATAAGAATCATAGAAACCCTACAGTGCAGAAGGAGGCCATTCGGCCCATCGAGTCTGCATCGACCACAATCCCACCCAGGCCCTACCCCCACATATTTACCCGCTAATCCCTCTAACCTACGCATTTTAGGATTCTATGGGGCAATTTTTTAACCTGGCCAATCAACCTAACCCGCACATCTTTGGACTGTGGGAGGAAACCGGAGCACCCGGAGGAAACCCACGCAGACATGAGGAGAATGTGCAAACTCCACACAGACAGTGACCCGAGCCAGGAATTGAACCCGGGACCCTGGAGCTGTGAAGCAGTAGTGCTAACCACTGCGCTACCGTAAGGGGGAGTAGCAGGGTAAATAAGTGGGGGTTAAGACCTGGGTGGGATTGTTGTCAGTGCAGGCTCAATGGGCCGAATGGCTTCCTTCTGCACTGTAAGGATTCTACGATTCTATAACGACGAGGGTTCTCTAAGGGTACAGCAATATATAGATTGCAAACTTGGGCAGAGAAATGACAGATGGAGTTTAATCAGAACGGGCGGCACGGTAGCACAATGGTTAGCACTGCTGCTTCACAGCTCCAGGGACCTGGGTTCGATTCCCGGCTTGGGTCACTGTCTGTGTGGAGTTTGCACATTCTCCTCGTGTCTGCGTGGGTTTCTTCCGGGTGCTCCGGTTTCCTCCCAGAGTCCAAAGATGTGCGGGTTAGGTTGATTGGCCATGCTAAAATTGCTCCTTAGTGTCCTGAGATGCGTAGATTAGAGGGATTAGTGGGTAGGATATGGGGGTAGGGCCTGGGTGAGATTGTGGTCGGTGCAGACTCGATGGGCCAAATGGCCTCTTTCTGCACTGTAGGGTTTAGAAACATAGAAACATAGAAAAACTACAGCACAAAACAGGCCCTTCGGCCCCACAAGTTGTGCCGAACATATCCCTACCTTTTAGTCCTACCTATAACCCTCCATCCTATTAAGTCCCATGTACTCATCCAGGAGTCTCTTAAAAGACCCTATTGAGTTTGCCTCCACCACCACTGACGGCAGCCGATTCCACTCGCCCATCACCCTCTGTGTGAAAAACTTCCCCCTAACATTTCCCTTGTACCTACCCACCAGCACCTTTCTATGATTCTATGATTTCTATGAGGACAAATGCGAGGCGATGCATTTTGGAAGATCAAATTCATGTGCGAATTATACAGCAAATGGCAGAATCTTTAGGAGCATTGACATACAGAGGGATCTGAGCGTACACGTTCACCGATCCCTGATAGGGGCAACACAGGTGGATAAGGTAATCAAGAAGGCACACAGTGTGCTTGCCTTCATCAGCCAGGATATTGAGTATAAAAGTTGGCAAGTTATGTTACAGGTATATAGAACTTTTGGTTCAGCCACATTTGGAATATTGCATGCAGTTCTGGTCACCACGCTACCAGAAGGGCTTGGATGCTACGGAGAGGGTGCAGAGAAGGTTTACCAGGATGATGCCTGGTTTCCAGTGTTTTAGGTTGGAGGTTGGATAAACTCTTTGATTTGATTTATTATTGTCATATATATTAACATAGTGAAAAGTATTGTTTCTTGTGCGCTATACAGACAAAACATACTGTTCATAGAGAAGGAAACAAGAGAGTGCAGAATGTAGTGTTACAGTCATAGCTAGGGTGCAGAGAAAGATCAACTTAATGCAAGCTAAGTCCATTCAAAAGTCTGACAGCAGCAGGGAAGAAGTTGTTCTTGAATCGGTTGGAACGTGACCTCAGACTTTTGTATATTTTTCCCAAAGGAAGAAGGTGGAAGAGACAATGTCCGGGAGGCGTGGGATCCTTAATTATGCTGGCTGCTTTGCCAAGGCAGCGGGAAGTGTAGACAGAGTCAAAGGATGGGAGGCTGGTTTGTGTGATGGATTGGGCTACATCCACGACCTTTTGCAGGAGCCAAACCAAGCTGTGATACAACCAGAAAAATCGCTTTCTATGGTGCATCTGTAAAAGTTGGTGAGAGTCGTAGCTGACATGCCAAATTTCCTTAGTCGTCTGAGAAAGTAGAGGCGTTGGTGGGCTTTCTTAACTATAATGTCGGCATGGGGGGACCAGGACAGGTTGTTGGTGATCTGGACCCTAAAAACTTGAAGCTCTCGACCCTTTGTTGTTGGAGAAGATTCTTAGAGATAGGATATATGCGCATTTAGAACTGAATAATCTCATTCACGATAGACAGCATGGTTTTGTACGAGGGAGGTCATGCCTCACAAATTTGGTTGAGTTTTTTGAGGAGGTGACAAAAACGATTGACGAGGGAAGGGCCGTGGATGTCGTCTATATGGATTTTAGTCAAGCGTTTGACAAGGTCCCTCATGGCAGGCTGGTGCAAAAGGTTAAATCTCACGGGATAAAAGGTGAGCAAGCTCGATGGGTGGAGAATTGGCTTAGCCATAGAAGACAGAGGGTAGCAGTGGAGGGGTCTTTTTCCGGTTGGAGGTCGGTGACTAGTGGTGTTCACAGTAAGAAGTTTAACAACACCAGGTTAAAGTCCAACAGGTTTATTTGGTAGCAAAAGCCACAAGCTTTTGGAGCCTTAAGGCTGGGACCTCTGCTGTTTGTGATATATATAAATGATTTGGAGGAAGATGTAACTGGTGTGATCAGTAAGTTTGCGGACGACAAGAAGATTGCTAGAGTTGCGGATAGTGATGAACATTGTCAGAGAATACAGCGGGATATAGATGGGCTGGAACATGGCAGATGGAATTTAATCCAGATAAATGTGAAGTGATGCATTTCGGTAGATCTAATGTAAGGGGGAGCTATACAATAAATGGCAGAACCATCAGGAGTATAGACACACAGAGGGACCTGGGTGTACAAGTCCACAGATCCTTAAAGGTGGCAGCACAGGTGGAGAGGGTGGTGAAGAAGGCATATGGCATGCTTGCCTTTATTGGACGGGGCATAGAATATAAAAGTTGGCATATGATGTTGCAGCTGTATAGAACGATGGTTAGGCCACATTTGAAACACTGCGTCCAGTTCTGGTCGCCACACTACCAGAAGGACGTGGAGGCTTTGGAGAGAGTACAGAGAAGGTTTACCAGGATGTTGCCTGGTATAGAGGGTCTTAGCTATGAGGAGGGATTGGGTAAACTGGGCTTGTTCTCCCTGGAAAGACGGAGGATGAGGGGCGACCTAATAGAGGTGTATAAAATTATGAAGGGCATTGATAGAGTGAAACAGAAGCTTTTTCCCAGGTCAGAGGTGATGAACACAAGGGGTCACAGGTTCAAGGTGAGGGGGGCAAGGTTCAACACAGATGTCAGGGGGACGTATTTTACACAGAGGGTGGTGGGGGCCTGGAATGCACTGCCAAGCAAGGTGATTGAGGCGGACACGCTGGGATTGTTTAAGACTTATCTAGATAACCACATGAACAGACTGGGAATAGAGGGATACAAAAGAATGGTCTAGTTGGGCACATGAGCGACGCAGGCTTGGAGGGCCGAAGGGCCTGTTCCTGTGCTGTATTGTTCTTTCTACTTCGTCCCCATTGATGTAGACAGGGGCATGTTCTCCTTTACTCTTCCTGAAGTCGATGACAATCTCCTTTGTTTTGTTGATATTGAGGGAGAGATTATTGTTGCTGCACCAGTTCACCAGATTCTCCATCTCATTCCTGTACTCTGTCTTGTCATTGTTTGAGATCCGACCCACTACGGTGGTGTTGTCAGCAAACTTGAAAATCGAATTGGAGGGGAATTTGGCTGCACTGTCATAGGTGTATAAGGAGTATAGAAGGGGGCTGAGAACACAGGCTTGTGGGGCACTGGTGTTGAGGATGATCGTGGAGGTGGTGTTGTTGCCTATCCTTACTGATTGTGGTCTGTGAGTTAGGAAGTTCAGGATCCAGTTGCAGATTGATTGTTTTGTGGCTGAATGGAGTTTTAACTTTTAAGATGCTGAATGATCTTTAATCAAGCAAACCTGAGTTTTTGGTTAAAGTTGTTTTTTCACTATGCTGGGATTTCTTGTGGCCAGTGGCCTAGAATTTGTCAAAGGACAGAAGATGTCAGATTTTAACAGCTTGCCCTTGGTAGTGATGAGTTTTGTACAGACTCTTGGAGCCAATGTTCCTTATCTGGGCATTGGAATGTAAACAATATGCACTGAAGGGGTCAAGTATGAAGTGGCCTGAGGTGACCAATGACACTATTCTGCCTGTATTTGATTGGCCTAATCGAACGATGCAATTGGGATTTTCGGATCAATTCATTGCCCAGATAACAGAATCTTCTGGAAGTGGATGGAGAATTGTGGATAAAGAGACATGTGAACCTTTGGCAGCGATAACTCGAAGAGACCAACCATCGCAAGAAGACTTGTGCCCTGAAGGATGGAGAAGATAGATTCTACATCGAGGACATTTCTTGGTCAAGGTTTTCCTCAACTCGGTAGTACCTATTTTCAGTTAAATAGTCAAAGTTGATGTTTAGTTAAAGTTGATGTTTAGTTAAAGTTGATGTTTAGTTAAAGTTGATGTTCAGTTAAAGTTGATGTTCAGTTGATGTTCAGTTAAAGTTAAAGTGCAGTTTAAGAGTTAAAGTTCAGTTGAAAGTTGATGTTTAGTTAGAGTGAAAGTTCAGTAAAGAGTTAATGAGTTGCAACTATTTATGTTTGAGTTGGTGCTAAAAGTGGTAAATAAAGAAATAATTGAATTACCATCCTTGTTTGTCTCATTAAACTGGAATGCTTGGAAGGTGTTTAAATTAAAGTTGTATAACAGTTTTCACTGGAAAGACGAAGGCTGAGAGGCGACCTTGATGGAGGTCTACAAAATTATGAGTGGCATAGATAGGGCAGATAGTCAGGGGCTTTTTCCCAGGGTGGAAAAGTCAGCTGCAAGAGTGCACAGGTTCAAGGTGAGAGGGGGAAAGTTTAGGAGTGATGCGTGGGCAAGTTTTTCATACAAAGGGTGGTGGGTGCCTAGAATACTATCATAGAATCATAGAAACCCTATGGTGCAGAAAGAGGCCACCTGACCCATCGAGTCTGCACCGACCACAATCCCATCCAGGCCCTACCCCCATATCCCTACACATTTACCCGCTCATCCCTCTAACCTACGCATCTCAGGACACTAAGGGGCAATTTTAGCATGGCCAATCAACCTAACCCGCACATCTTTGGACTGTGGGAGGAAACCGGAGCACCCGGAGGAAACCCACGCAGACACGAGGCGAATGTGCAAACTCCACCCAGACAGTGACCCAAGCCGGGAATCGAACCCAGGTCCCTGGAGCTGTGAAGCAGCAGTGCTAACCACTGTGCTACCGTGCCACCCACTATGCCTCCACTATGCCAGTGGAGGTGCTGGAATCAGGCATGTTAGCAATGTTCAAGGCATATCTTGATAGACACATGATTGGGAGGTGAACAGAGGGATAATGACCGCATATGGGTAGTCTAAATTAAGGATTAGGAATCGGCACATGCTTGGTGGATCAATGGACCTTTTCCTGTGCTGTATTGTTCTTTGACTTCCAATCCTCAGACTCTTCCTCAAATTTCCCATTGGGGCCAAATTTTCCCACTATTTTACAAGGACACCGCGACCTGTTCAGCAACATTCCTTCAGCAGCTTTCTTTAATCTCAATGGTCCAGCTTATTTTGTAAATGGTAATGTGAGCCAATTTGTAGCAGCTTTTCTTAGATTTAATACAATGCATAAAATCTCTCTCCTGTTTTGCTACCTCCGTGCCTCAATCTAACTGCGTCTGTACCGAGCTCTAAATTCTGAACTCTCGGGTGCCGGTATTGACCTGTTTCTCTTTTTCTGCCCAACAACCTTACTGATCTGATACCAGGTACAATCAACTGACCTGCTGTTGATTCTGCCCCATCATCGAAGTGGGGGTGTGGGGATGGCCTTGGTGAGATGTTCGTCTTCATCAATGACATGTTGAAGGCTCCAGAGGAGATGTCATAGCTTCTCCGCTCTGGGGAGGTACTGGACGACGAAGGGTACTCTGTCCACCGTGTCCCGTGTTTGTCTTCTGAGGAGGTCGGTGCAGTTTTTCACTGTGGCGTGTCGGAACTGTTGATCGATGAGTCGAGTGCCATATCCTGTTCTTATGAGGGCATCTTTCAGCGTCTGGAGGTGTCTGTTGCAATCCTCCTCATCCGAGCAGATCCTGTGTATACGGAGGGCTTGTCCGTAGGGGATGGCTTCTTTAACGTGTTTAGGGTGGAAGCTGGAGAAGTGGAGCATCGTGAGGTTATCCGTGGGCTTGCGGTACAGTGAGGTGCTGAGTTAACCGTCCTTAATGGAGATGCGTATGTCCAAGAATGCAACAGATTCCGGAGAGTAGTCCATGGTGAGTGTGATGGTGGGATGGAACCCGTTGATGTCATGATATAGTTGTTTCAGTGATTGTTCACAATGAGTCCAAAAGGAAGAAAATGTTATCGATGTATCTAGTGTATAGCATCGGTTGAAGGTCCTGTGCGGTGAAGAGATAGAACCATAGAAAATTACAGCTCGGAAACAGGCCTTTTGGCCCTTCTTGTCTGTGCCGAACCATTTTATGCCTAGTCCCACTGACCTGCACTTGGACCATATCCCTCCACACCCCTCTCATCCATGAACCCATCCAAGTTTTTCTTAAATGTTAAAGGTTTACCACTTTATCCGGCAGCTCATTCCACACTCCCACCACTCTCTGCGTGAAGAAGCCCCCCCTAATATTCCCTTTAAACTTTTCTCCTTTCACCCTTAACCCATGCCCTCTGGTTTTTTTCTCCCCTAGCCTCAGCGGAAAAAGCCTGCTTGCATTCACTCTATCTATACTCATCAAAATCTTATACACCTCTATCAAATCTCCCCTCAATCTTCTACGCTCCAGGGAATAAAGTCCCAACCTATTCAATCTCTCTCTGTAACTCAGCTTCTCAAGTCCCGCCAACATCCTTGTGAACCTTCTCTGCACTCTTTCAATCTTATTTACATCCTTCCTGTAACTAGGTGACCAAAACTGTACACAATACTCCAAATTCGGCCTCACCAATGCCTTATATAACCTTACCATAACACTCCAACTTTTATACTCGATACTCCGATTTATAAAGGCCAATGTACCAAAGGCACTCTTTGCGACCCTATCCACCTGTGACGTCACTTTTAGGGAATTCTGTACCTGTATTCCCAGATCCCTCTGTTCAACTGCACTCTTCAGAGTCCTACCATTTACCCTGTACGTTCTTCTTTGGTTTGTCCTTCCAAAGTGCAATATCTCACAGTTGTCCGCGTTAAATTCCATTTGCCATTTTTCAGCCCATTTTTCTAGTTGGTCCAAATCCCTCTGCAAGCTTTGAAAACCTTCCTCACTGTCCACTACACCTCCAATCTTTGTATCATCAGCAAACTTGCTGATCCAATTGACCACATTATCATCCAGATCATTGATACAGATGACAAACAACAATGGACCCAACACCGATCCCTGCGGCACACCACTAGTCACAGGCCTCCACTCAGAGAAGCAATCCTCCACAACCACTCTCTGGTTTCTTCCATTGAGCCAGTGTCTTATCCAATTTACTACCTCCCCATGTATACCTAGCGACTGAACCTTCCTAACTAACCTCCCATGAGGGACCTTGTCAAAGGCCTTGCTGAAATCCAGGTAGACAACATCCACCGCCTTCCCTTCATCCACTTTCCTGGTAACCTCCTCGAAAAACTCTAATAGATTAGTCAAACATGACCTACCATGCACAAAGCCATGTTGACTCTCCCTAATAAGTCCCTGTCTATCCAAATATTTGTAGATCCTATCCCTTATCACACCTTCCAATAACCTGCCCACCACCGACGTCAAACTTACTGGCCGATAATTTCCCGGATTTCTTTTGGAACCTTTTTTAAACAACGGAACAACATGAGCCACCCTGCAATCATCCGGCACCTCCCCCGTGAATACTGACATTTTAAATATGTCTGCCAGGGCCCCTGCAAGTTCAACACTAGCTTCCCTCAAGGTCCGTGGGAATACCCTGTCCGGTCCTGGGGATATATCCACTCTGATTTGCCTCAAGACAGCGAGCACCTCCTCCCCTTTAATCTGTAAAGGTTCCATGACCTCCCTACCAGTTTGCCCTATTTCCGTAGACTCCATGCCCGTTTCCTCAGTAAATACAGATGCAAAAAAACCATTTAGTATCTCCCCCATCTCTTTTGGTTCCATACACAGTCTACCACTCTGGTCTTCAAGAGGACCAATTTTATCCCTCACTATCCTTTTGCTCCTAACATACCGATAGAAGCTCTTTGGATTTTCCTTCACTCTGTCTGCCAAAGCAACCTCATGTCTTCTTTTAGCCCTCCTGATTTCCCTCTTAAGTAGCTTCTTGCGCTTTTTATACTCCGAGCATCTGATCTGTTCCTTGCTGCCTGTACATTTCATACAACTCTCTCTTCCTCTTAATCAGTGTTACAATCTCCCTCGAGAACCAAGGTTCCTTATTCCGATTTACTTTGCCTTCAATCCTGACAGGAACATACAAACTCTGCACTCTCAAAATTTCTCCTTTGAAGGCCTCCCACTTTCCATTTACATCCTTACCAGAGAACAGCCTGTGCCAATCCACACTTCCCAGATCCCTTCTCATTTCATCAAATTTGGCCTTTTTCCAGTTCAGAACTTCAACCCGAGGACCAGATCTATCCTTATCCACGATCAGGTTGAAACCAATGGCATTATGATCACTGGATCCAAAGTGTTCCCTCACACTCACATCCATCACCTGCCCTAACTCATTTCCCAATAGGAGATCCAATATCGCATCCGCTCTAGTTGGCACCTCTATATACTGATGTCGAAAATTCTCCTGAACACATTTTACAAACTCTACCCCATCTAAACCTTTAACAGTATGCGAGTCCCAATCTATATGTGGAAAATTAAAATCCCCTATGATCACAACTTTGTGTTTCTTGCAGTTGTCAGCTATCTCTCCGCTGATTTGCTCCTCCAATTCTCGCTGACTATTGGGTGGTCTATAATACAAGCCCATTAATGTGGTCATACCTTTCCTGTTTCTCAGCTCCACCCATAGGGCCTCTGTAGACAAGCTCCCTAATCTATCCTGCCTGAGTACCGCTGTAACATTTTCCCTGACCAACAATGCCACCCCCCCCCACCTTTTATCCCTCTGCCTCTATCCCGCCTGAAACATTGGAACCCTGGAACATTGAGCTGCCAGTCCTGCCCCTCCTGTAGCCAAGTTTCACTAATGGCTATAATGTCATATTTCCATGTGTCTATCCACGCCTTCAGCTCATCTGCCTTCCCCACAATACTCCTGGCATTGAAATAGACACACCTCAAAAAATTATTTCCACCACACTCTACCCTTCCATTTGTGATTTTGCTTGAACTAACCTGTCTTTTTACCCCTGCTCCACTATCTGCTCTGGCACTCTGGTTCCCACCCCCCTGCAAATCTAGTTTAAACGCTCCCCAATAACACTAGCAAATCTCCCTGCAAGTATATTGGTCCCCTTGTAGAAGAGGTCCCAATGATCCAAGAATTGGAAACCCTGCCCCCTGCACCAGTTCCTCAGCCATGTGTTGTTCGAACCAGATCTTGTTCGAACCTGTGCAAGAAGATGTTGGCATATTGAGGTGCGAATTTGGTCCCCATGGCTGTTCCGGTGTCTGGATGAAGAACTGGTTGTTGAAGGTGACGACATGGTGGTCCAGGATGAAGTGGATGATAGAAAATTGCATCTGGAAACTGGCAGTTGTTGGTGTTGAGTACTGAGGCAGTTGCAGCAATGCCATCATCGTGGGGGATGCTGGTGAAGTGTGCCGAGACATCCATTGTGACGAGGAGTGTTCCTGGTTCAACTTCTCCATGTGTGCTGAGTTTCTGTAGGAAGTCCGTAGTGTCGTGACAAAAGCTGGGGGTTCTTTGTACAATGGGTTTCAGAATGCCCTCGACATAGCTGGAGAGGTTCTCGCACAGGGTCCCATTGCCCGATACGATGGGACGGCCAGGAGTGTTTGTCTTGTGTATCTTCGGGAAGCAGTAGAGATCTCCAACGCGGGGAGTACGTGGGATGAGAGCACGGAGGGTGTTCTGAAGGTCCGGATCAAAGGTCTTGATCAGAGTGTTGAGTTGACGGGTGTATTCTTTGGTCAGATCTACAGGTAACTGTCTGTAGTGTTCCTTGTTGTTCATTTGTTGGTACACTTCTTTGCAGTAATCCGTTCTGTTCAGTATGACGATGGTCCCTCCTTTGTCTGCTGGTTTGATGACAATGTTGCGGTTAATCCTGCACATCTTTGGACTGTGGGAGGAAACCGGAGCACCTAAAGGAAACTTATGCAGACACGGGGAGTATGTGCAAACTCCACACATTCATCCGAGGCTGGAATCGAACCCAGGTCCCTGCCATTGTGAGGCAGCAGTGCTAACCACTGTGCCACCGTGCTGCCATTATATGCTGTGTTATATACTGCACTTGAAAAAAAAGTGAAATGATAGCACAGGGGTTGGTTGAAAATAACAATACAGGTGTATTGATTAACTGCTGACTCTACAAAGACTGGGCAAAAGCCCCAGATCATGTCACAAAGAATACGCTTGGCGAGACACTTGGAGGAATTTTCCCGTCCCTTTCACCACGGAATCACAGCAGGTGGGGCACATACATTGCAAAGGCATATTTGACCTCGGGCAGTATTTTCTGGTTTAGGGCGAACGCGGCTGGGATATCCCACCTTTAAAGTGACATTGCAAAAACACAACAGCCCCAAATTTACAGCAGGAACCTTGCAGGTGGTGCTGTTTTGTGTGCCTGCTGCTTTTATTCAGCTCCTTGATGGAGGTTTTGGCAGGTGCTGTCAATGGCACTGTCAAAAATTGCTTGCAGTGCATGTCGTAGAAGTCACACTCTGTACTCGCATTTAGAGTCACAGTCATAGAACTTTACAGCATGGAAACAGGCCCATTGGCCCAACTTGTCCATGCCCCCCTTTTTTTAACCATTAAGTTGTCTCAATTGCCTGCGTCTGGCTCATATCCCTCTATACCCATCTTACCCATGTAACTGTCTAAATGATTTTTAAAAGACAAAATTTTACCCACCTCTACTACTGCCTCTGGCAGCTTGTCCCAGACATTCACCACCCTCTGTGTGGAAAAAAGTGCACCTCTGGACACTTTTGTATCTCTCCCCTCTCACCTTAAACCTAAGCCCTCTAGTTTTAGACTCCCCAACCTTTGGGAAAATATATTGACTATCTGGCTGATCTATGCCCCTCGTTATTTTATAGACCTCTGAGATCACCCCTCAGCCTCCTATGCTCCAGGGAAAAAAGTTCCAGCCTCTCCTTATAACTCGAACCGTCAAGTCCCAGTAGCATCCTAGTAAATCTTTTCTGCACTCTTTCTAGTTTCATAATATCCATTCTATAATTGGGTGACCAGAACTGCACAAATATTCTAAGTGTGGTCTTACTCATGTCTTGTACAACTTCAACAAGACGTCCCAACTCCTGTACTCAATGTTCTGACCAATGAAACCAAGCATGCCGAATGCTTTCTTCACCACTCTGTCCACCTGTGACTCCCACTTTCAAGGAGCTATGAACCTGTACCCCTAGATCTCTTTGTTCTATAAATCTCCCCAACACCCTACCATTAACTGAATAAGTCCTGCCCTGGTTCGATCTACCCAATTGCATCACCTCACATTTATCTAAATTTAACTCCATCTGCCATTCAGCAGCCCACTGGCCCAATTGATCAAGATCCCGTTGCAATCCTTCACTGTCCACTATGCCACCAATCTTGGTGTCATCTGCCTCCCAAATTCTCATCCAAATCATTAATATAAATGACAAATAAAAGTGGACCCAGCACCAATCCCTGAGGCACACCGCTGATCACAGGCCTCCAGTTTGAAAAACAACTCTACAACCACCCTCTGTCATCAAGTCAATTTTGTATCCAACTGGCTACCTCACCCTGGATCCCGAGAGATTTAACCTTATGCAACAACCTACCATGCGGTACCTTGTCAAAGGCCTTGCTAAAGTCCATGTCGACAACGTCGACTGCACTGCTCTCATCCATCTTCTTGGTTACCCCTTCAAAAAACCGAATCAAATCCATGAGATATGAATTTCCACTCAAAGCTATGCTGACTATCCCTAATCAGTCCTTGCCTCTCTAAATGCCTGTAGATCCTGTCTCTCAGAATACCTTCAACAACTTACCCACTACAGATGTTGGGCTCACCAGCCTGCAGTTCCCAGGCTTTTCCTTGCAGCTCTTCTTAAACAAAGGCACAACATTTGCCACCCACCAATCTTCAGGCACCTCACCTGTGGCCATCGATGAATCAAATATCTCTGCTCGGGGAATCGCAATTTCCTCCCTAGCCTCCGGGGATTTATCTATCTTGACGCACTTTAAGACTTCCAGCACATTTTCTCTGTAATATGTACA
This sequence comes from Mustelus asterias, assembly GCF_964213995.1. Lineage (NCBI taxonomy): Eukaryota > Metazoa > Chordata > Chondrichthyes > Carcharhiniformes > Triakidae > Mustelus > Mustelus asterias. Next base: position 107,314,931 of record NC_135807.1, on the reverse strand, counting down.
CTCAAGATATTACTATTTATTTCCACAAGTTCCCTAACATCCATGCCTTTCTCAACAGTAAATACCGATAATATACTAAATATTCATTTAGGATCTCATCTTGTGGATCCACACATAGATGACCTTGCTGATCCTTAAGAGGCTTTACTCTTTCCCTAGTTAATCTGTGGAAGCAGCCTCGAGGGCTCCTGCTTCCCATCCCCCCTCCACATGTTCTCTCTGCGGGTGTGGTCAGGCGCTCTAAGTGCTGGTGTTCCGGGGTGGGGGAGGAGTGCTGACTGAGGCCTAACCAGATGAAGCAGCTGCTGCTCCAGGCCGGGTTGCAGAGGTTCAGACATGGACTGCATGGAATCTGCAGTCACTGGGCACACATCTGGTGCTGCTTTGCGGTCTGTCCCTGCCCTGTGACACGGGCCAACAACACATGCCTGTAACAGATGCTGCAGTTGCACACATAGCAATGGCTCAAGGGTGCGCATTGCCCACATCAGCACACTGTCCTGCATAATCTGTGCCAGCATTTGTCATGATGGAAATCTCACACAAACCTAATCAGGCCACGCATGGCACCATGGACTGGGTGGGGTTGTCAGCTCCCACAAGTGGGGGAACTGGCCCTAGTGAGGGATTGGGGTGGTGCTGGGTCTATGCAGCCAATGGTAATAATCTGTCATTCTATGCTCTTTCCAGACCCCACTGTGCAGATGGATCTTGATTTGCTTGATCTGGAGCTGGCCATGTTGGTGGCAGCAGGGGTGGAGGAGGAGGCGGCGGCGGCGGGCATGGAGAGACCACCCCAAGAGCAGCCACCAGCAGACCCTCAGGAAGGAGGGCAGGGGGCTGCTGCTGAGGACCAGGAGGTGGGTGAGCAGGCTCCCGAGAGAGTGCAGAGAAAGTGGAGGGTGCCAAGGTCAAGGAGGTACAGACCCTGCAATTCCTTCAACGCCCTTTTGGAGGAGATGTGCCATCACTGGCTGCGCTTGTCCAAGACCACGGTGCGTCACAGTTGTGAGGTGCTCTCACACTTGGCACCTTGGGGGAGCGGCGGCCACCCACTCCCTGTGGACGTGAAGGTGATGGCAGCCTCAATTTCTATGCCTCCAGGTCATTCCAGGCGACCTAGCTGGTTTCTCCCAGGCCTCCATGTGTGCGGCAGGTCACAGATGCCCTGTAAGCCCGGGCAGGGCAGTTCATTAATTTCGATGTGGGCCAAGCACAGCAGGAGGCCCGGCTCTTGGCTTCGCATCCATCACCGGGATTCCGAATGTGCAGGGCACATCACCTTGCAGGCACCCCCATGCAGGGCCGCAGCAATTTGTGAACTGGAAGGGGTTCCACTCCCTGAACGTTCAAATCGTCTGTGACCATCGGCTCAAGATCTTGCACGTCAGGGGGTGTCCATGACAGTTTTGTGATCCGGCAGTCAGACATCCCTGGGCTCTTTGAAAACGAGCCCAGGTTCCCAGGATGGCTACTGGGTGACAAGGGATACCCGCTAAAGTCATGGCTGATGCTGCCTGTGCGGAGGCCCCAGACTGAGTCGGAGACCTGCTACAGCGAGGCCTATGCAGCCACCCTGTCCGTCCTTGAGCGGTGCAGCGGCCTGCGGAAGATGCGGTTCTGCTGCTTGGACCATTCTGGGAGGGCCCTCCAGTATGAGTCTGTACGTGCTTCACGCATCGTTATTGTTTGCTGCACTCTGCACAACATCGCCCAGCAGTGGGGAGACCAGCTGGAGCAGAAGGAAGAGGAGAAGCAGCAAAGGGACGAGGTGGGCGCCCCACCATATGAAGAGCCGGAAGAAAGATGGCAATGGCAGGTGTCTGGCAAGGAAGGGCAGCGTGGGACGCATTGATTGCAGCCCGCTTCACATAGCTGATGCCGTGCAGTGATATGTGCAACCAACACATGTCCACCACACCCCAAGAGCAAGTGCAGCCGCTATTCCCCCTCCAAATCAACCTGGGCCCTCAAACCACCACGTCACCAGTCCCCTGCTCCTGATTTCAGTAAGGCATTTGACAAAGTCCCACATGGCAGGTTGGTTAAGAAGGTTAATGCTCATGGGATACAAGGAGAAGTGGCTAGATGGGTGGAGAACTGGCTTGGCCATAGGAGACAGAGGGTAGTGGTCGAAGGGTCTTTTTCCGTCTGGAGGTCTGTGACCAGTGGTGTTCCGCAGAGCTCTGTACTGGGGCCTCTGCTATTTGTGATATATATAAATGATTTGGAAGAAGGTGTAACTGGTGTAATCAGCAAGTTTGCGGATGACACGAAGATGGCTGGACTTGCGGATAGCGAAGAGCATTGTCGGGCAATACAGCAGGATATAGATAGGCTGGAAAATTGGGCGGAGAGGTGGCAGATGGAGTTTAATCCGGATAAATGCGAAGTGATGCATTTTGGAAGAAATAATGTAGGGAGGAGTTATGCAATAAATGGCAGAGTCATCAGGAGTATAGAAACACAGAGGGACCTAGGTGTGCAAGTCCACAAATCCTTGAAGGTGGCAACACAGGTGGAGAAGGTGGTGAAGAAGGCATATGGTATGCTTGCCTTGATAGGACGGGGTATAGAGTATAAAAGCTGGAGTCTGATGATGCAGCTGTATAGAACGCTGGTTAGGCCACATTTGGAGTACTGCATCCAGTTCTGGTCGCCGCACTGCCAGAAGGACGTGGAGGCGTTAGAGAGAGTGCAGAGAAGGTTTACCAGGATGTTGCCTGGTATGGAGGGTCTTAGCTATGAGGAGAGATTGGGAAAACTGGGGTTGTTCTCCCTGGAAAGACAGAGAATGAGGGGAGATCTAATAGAGGTGTACAAGATTATGAAGGGTATAGATAGGGTGAACAGTGGGAAGCTTTTTCCCAGGTCGGAGGTGACGTTCACGAGGGGTCACGGGCTCAAGGTGAGAGGGACGAAGTATAACTCAGATATTAGAGGGATGTTTTTTTACACAGAGGGTGGTGGGGGCCTGGAATGCGCTGCCAAGTAGGGTGGTGGAGGCAGGCACGCTGACATCGTTTAAGACTTACCTGGATAGTCACATGAGCAGCCTGGGAATGGAGGGATACAAACGATTGGTCTAGTTGGACCAAGGAGCGGCACAGGCTTGGAGGGCCGAAGGGCCTGTTTCCTGTGCTGTACTGTTCTTTGTTCTTTGTCATTCCACCACACTTTCCCCCAGACACATCCAACCCTATTAATGTATCTGGGCTGGCAATGGTTGTGAGTCTTGTTTGAAGACTGGAGGATGGTGTCGACCCGCTGTTGTGCTCACTGGGATCCTGCCCCTGGTGCAATTCGAGTCTCTCTCCTACCTGTACGCCAAATGCACGCTGTTACCCTGGCCCACGTAGCTGTAAGTGTTGGGGACACATGTTTTTTGGCAGGGGGTAGCGGGGTGGGGTTGTGCACTTGCACCAAGGGTCAGGAAGGTAGGGCAGGCACTCTGAAACATGGGCTGAGTCTGCACGGCTCAACAGACAGCACCTTTATGTTTGGGAGTCGGCAACACTGAGCTGTGGTGGGGAAAAGAATGATGTCACAGCATGATGCGCAATTAACAGTTTATTGTGCTCTTAACATAAATGATTACCAAATCCTGACTAATGCTGACCTTCACTCATGTCCTCTAGTAACTACAACTTTCTAACTGTGCTGTCTACTACTTCTTCCAGGTGCTATACCAGGATGCACATCGGAGGTGGAGGTGTCCAGCTGTGATGCACTGTGATGCCTGTGCCTGTGATGCCCTTGGCGGATGTTCCCTGGGTGGCCACAACCTCGAGGGTCCTGGCTGACTTGCGGATGGCACTGTTTCGGTGCCACCCTGTTCATCTCGTTGGCCCAGAGATGCCCCGGTGTGAGGAAGAGGGGAATCAGAACATCTGGGATCTCTTGAGTGGATGACCCCGGCATGGCCTCAAGCCTTTCCTCCTCCCTTGGGGTGCCCAGAGGCCCCGGGGCACTCCATGGGACGCCAGGGTAGCTGGACTGAGCTCCAGAAGCTCCGGCGTCACCTGACTCTGCCAGTCCTGGAGGCCTAGATGCGTCTGCCCCATGATGTGTGATCCTCAGCCCTGGCCCTCTGAGACTCGGCCAAGCTCCGGAGCCCCTCCACTGCAGCATTCTGTGAGCAAGCCAGGTCTGGAGCCCCTCAGCAGTAGCCGTCTGAGCCTGGGCTAAGTTGTCGAGACTCACAGCCACGGTCTGCTGCAGTGGACTTTAACCTGGTGTTGTTAGACTTCTTACTGTGTTTACCCCAGTCCAACGCCGGCACCGCTACATCGTGTCTCCATTATGCCAGAGAAAGTCCCAGCCATAGCCAGCAGTGTCTCCCAAATGGAGATTGAATGCTGTGCCTCCTGACTGCCGGAAACACATTTGCCCATGGCCCATAGTGTCTCCAAGATGGCCTGGAACCAGTCACCCATGAGGACAGACCCCTGAGCCAGACTTTCCACTGCAGTCTCCACCCTTGCAGTGTTGGTCTGGGTCTCACGCTGTGTCCGCACCACCTCCTGCAACAGCACTCCATTTGATTCCCCTAAACAGCCTTGTAGTCGCAGCATGGTAGTTGACAGCCCTTCCCAACTCCCCGGGTTTCCTGATGCATCTTCACCAGCTTTGGGATGAAAAAACCCAGAGGCCCATCAGCTGGCTTGGGGACAGCTGAATCCTGGCCTCCGGCAGACCTCTGTGTGCCCGAGCCCTGGGATATGCCCGCCTCCACCCGATGTGCATCAGTGGCTGTGATGTGCTCACCAGATAGTGACCCAGAAGCCTCAACACTAAAGGTACCCACCGCGGTGATTGTCTCTGTGTTGGTGGGTTGTGTGGTACATGCCGGTGACACTTTAGTGGTGCTGCCCTTGGAGGATTTCTCAGTGCGTCCCTCCAAGGTGTCATCCAGGGGGTCGTGGGCAGTTTGCTCCAGAGCAGCGGGGTGGCGGCAACACCCGAAGGGCAGGGTTCCTCTGGATCCAGAGCTGGAAAAAAATAACACATTAGCGGGGAGGGAGACAAAACATTCCATGCAGCATTGCACTTACTGAGAGGAGGATCAAGGTTGAGGGTGTGCTTCTGCTTACTTGCATGCTGTATGCCGACCTGGTGCTGGTGACCACTCGGGATGGCCCCCTGCCAGCTTCATGACATGCTCCTCCATGCTAGTCATCTGCCGCAGGTCAGGCACACCACCACCAGTCTGTATCGTCTCCCATACATTGTGGATTTTTTTTTCCTGTGGGAACGTAAGCAACCATTAACCTATTGCAGTGCATGGTGCGCTATGCGTGCCTGTGCCTCAGGCGTTGTGCTGAGTTTAGGGGAAAAAGGTCATCACTGAAGGGTGCTCGTTGAGGGGTGAGGGGAAAGGGTTATATTCTGTTCCTGGGGGAAGGGTCACTTATTACATGGCCTTCAGGTGTCTACAGTAAGAAGTCTAACAACACCAGGTTAAAGTCCAACAGGTTTATTTGGTAGCAAAAGCCACTAGCTTTCGGAACAGGCTGCCCCTTCGTTAGGTGGGTGGGAGTTCTAATCGCAAACAGGGCACAAAAAGACACCAACTCAATTTACATGAATAATGTAAAAAACTAGAGGACATAGGTTAAGGGTGAAAAGTTTAAAGGGAATATTAGGGGAGGCTTCTTCAGAGAGTGGTGGGAGTGTGGAATGAGCGGGGAGGGGGGCAGGGGGGGCGTGGGAGGGGGGGTGGGGGGCGAGAGGGGGGGTGGGGTGGGAGGGGGGTGGGGGGGCGGGGGAGGGGGTGGGGGGGCGGGGGAGGGGGTGGAGGGTGTGGGGGGGCGGGGGGGAGGGGGTGGGGAGGGGCCGGGGGGATGGGGGGGAGGGGGGGTGGGGGCGGGGGGGTGGGGGGGAGGGGGGGCGGGGGGGGCGGGGGGGCGGGGGGGGGGTGGGGGGGAGGGGGGGCGGGGGGGGTGGGGGGGAGGGGGGGCGGGGGGGTGGGGGGGAGGGGGGGCGGGGGAAGGTGGGGGGGGCGCGGGGGGGTGTGGGGGGGGTGCAATACTCAAGGCTCCCATTCAAGAGAGGGAATAATCACAAGCTGGGGTTGTGCATGTCAGCCCAACGCCAGTTCTCTGCAGGGCAGCAGTGCAGACAGTATGTTCAGGGGATGGAGGGATTGCATCCCATGGATCCATGGGCACATGAGGTGAATGGGCAGCCATGTCTGTGTGTGGGGGGAGACAGGGGTGGGGCCAGCAATGAGACCAGCGATGTTGTTGTGGGGGCCAGCGATGAGGCCAGCGATGTGTGTGGGTTTGGATCGCAGTGATCTGGATGCTAGTAGGTCGTTTCCGTGATCTCCCTGCGGGTTCCCGCTCATCCCGCCGATTTCAGGCTCTTTGGCCCTGCCCCCCCGAGCATTTAATGATATTCACGACTGGGCCCTCTGCATTGCACAGAGTGCGGAGATTCGGGTGCGAAGCTGGACTGTCAGAACAATCGCGATCTAGAACAGTTTTCCCACCAATTCAGCACTTTTGGGAGAATCGCCCCCATAGAATCCCTACAGTGCAGAAGGACGCCATTTGGCCCATCGAGTTCTCGCTTAACTCTACTCCTACACCCTCTAAATTCTCCAAGAAATCCACTTGACCCCAACTGCCTATGCATGTCATATGCTTCCTTTATCTTCTTGACCAGAGCCTCAGTATCCTGAGTCATCCAGGGTTCCCTACTTCTACCAGCTTTGCCCTTTACTCTAAAAGGAATGTGCTTATCCTGAACCCTGGGTTAACACACTTTTGAAAGCCTCTCACTCACCAGCTGTCCCTTTGCCTGCCAACAGACTCTCCCAAATCAACTTTTGAAAGTTCCTGTCTAACACCATCAAAATTGGATTTGCCTCAATTTAGAATTTTAACATTTTGGCCAGACCTATCATTCTCCATAGCCATCTGAAAACTAATGGAATTATCCTCACTGGTCCCAAAGTAATCCCTCACTAACTTCTGTCACCTGTCCTTCCTTATTTTCCAAGCGGAGGTCAGGTTTTGCCCCCTCTCTAGTCGGGCCATCAACATACCGAATGAGAAATTCCTTCTGGATACACTCAACAAATTTCTCTCCATCCAAGTCCTTCATACTATGGCTGTCCCAGTCAATGTTGGGAAAGTTCAAGTCTCCTGCTATTTCCACCCTATTTTTCTCAGAACTATCTGTAATCTGGGTAGAACCAGAAGATCCTGCCATTGGCCAATGGCCTGAAAATCTCACCCAAAGTTTTTTATCACAAATACAAGAGCAGAATTCGGGCAATCTGAAATGAATCATACCTGGAGTGAAACACCTGCTCACTTGTGCCAAATTCAAATATAAAAACTTAGGGTCGAGGCTATCTTCAGAAACCATCTTTGAGTTCCTGGCCTGGGTCTTAACACTACCAATCAATCACATAGCCATTCAAACTACACTTGAAGAAAAAAACTTAATCCTTTTAAGTGCTTAAAAATTGTCACAATAGACAAATATATATTTTAAAATCCTCATCAAAACACAATTACTTATTAAAGCATTAGTCAAACAAAGTCCAGAGTTTCCTTGACAACTATACTAAAATTACTTTTAGAAATGTTTTAGAAGTGTTTAGAAATATTGGCACAATCCTATCTCCAAATTTTCCATGTACCTTTTTGCTTTCTTTTTGATTTTAACTCAATTTTGTCTTGTTTTGCTTTAGATGGCAGCTGTTCACGAGTTTAACATTCACCCATCCTCAAGATGCAGCTTTTGCTTCTTGTCCCATGACCATATTTGTCCTTGCATCACCAAATCTACTGTTATTTAATCTCTCCTGTCTTCCACCCTACCCTAGATCTTCTCTTTTGTTCTTTCACCCCCAACCATCCACCCCCACTCTGACTGACTTACTTATAACATTTCTAATTCTCCGCTGTTCTGATGAAAGGCCTGAAATTATAACTTCAATTCTCTTTCCATTTATGCTGCCTGATCTGCTAAGTATTTCCAGCGCTTCTGATATATGTGATGAATGTAAAACAGTAAACGTCTAATTACCAAAAGAGAAAATGCTGGAAAATCTCAGCAGGTCTGGGCAGCATTTGTAAGGAGAGAAAAGGGCTGATGTTTCGAGTCCAGATGACCGTTTGTCAAAGCTATCTGGACTCGAAATGTCAGCTCTTTTCTCCTTACAGATGCTGCCAGACCTTCTGAGATTTTCCAGCATTTTCTCTTTTGGTTTCAGATTCCAGCATCCGCAGTAATTTGCTTTTATCCAGTAAATGTCTAGTTTATGTTTTCAATATAAGGTAAATAGATAATGCTGTTTTACATATGGTGCATGTTATAACAGGTTAGTCAATTGCAGGATTGTTGTACCCGTGTATGATGTCTCTCAGCAAACTCTGGTGAGGCCAGAAACATTGGCAGCCATTTTCGTTCCATGCGTGCTTTTACATATTTTTGAACCTCAATTAGAACATCTGATGATAACTGATCATGGAGCAACTTGCCCCATCCCCCAGCCAACTTCATTACCTAGAGAGAGGAATGACAAATATGGTTTCTTTGTTTTCAAAATAAATGCAATAATACATTAATGTTTTTCACAATAATAGAGGTAGCTTCAAAAATGTGCATTTCCAATACTGAGACTGTATATTCAAAATTCACAGGTATCTGTGTGTGTGCTCCCTACACATCAAAATTTTTTCAATATGCCCATATTCCCAACATGGGCTCTCAATGTATAAAGCTGTCAGCTGTCTTAATTAGTAACAAGAACCAGATAATTTAGATTCAAGAAAGTAAAATGTTGTGAATCATAAGCTACTTCCTCAGGAAGCCATCTTTAATCAGAAGAACATACCCTCTGAATGGAAAAAGAATTTTTACACATTTTAATATTCCTCCAGCAAATATTACCTCACTTTCCCATGTTACATTTTAATGTTTTTTTCAACAGCTTTAATTTAGCTGAAGTGTAATTATATGTTAGAATGTCAGATTTGTTGCTGCAAGTGAGCACTTCATTAGCAGATAAGGGCAGAATTTAATTAACCTTTGTTAATAGGGGATAGGGGAACCAGAAGTAGACGTCACTTATACTTCTGTGTTGGGAGCCGGTGCCGATGTGATTCATAATGGGCTGGCAGCAGGCATCTGAAGCAAATATAATTATGCAGTGAAATCTATTTTCAGTTGGAGGATGTTAGTCAGGTTCAGTAGGTACAGGTGCATGAAAGCGCCATTTGAACAAGAAGCAAAGCTCCGTATCAAGGTCCCAAATTTCATTTGTTCATAAGTGTGAACCACTTTTGCTGTGCACCCCCCTTCATTCCTCACAGCCCCTCGCAAATGTCTTCTCCATCCATCCCTCCCCCACTCAACCTCTGGGGACAAAGACACATTTAACCCAAAGGATACACCCACTACCAGCACAGGTACCTGGACATGAACGGGATCTCATTTAGATTCAGGCACACATCCTGCAGAGAACACCATAGACAAATCCCAGCAGCTGAGGGAGGCTATGATAGCTCAGACTGTTGTGGAGTTGGACCCCACGCTGATGATGGGCCTCTGATCATAGCTAGAAGCCTGAATAGAAGCCTGTTGGAAATTCAGCAGAGGTTTGGATAACACCTAGAGAAGTTAGGAGATATCTGTGAGTATGAAGGAGTTCATGCACACCATGATTTTTGCCATGTCTTAGGCAGCTGAGAGCATGGCTTCTTCCATGGAGAGTAGGTAATTGCCATGAAGAGCTAGTTTGAGTGACCAACCCTTACCCTAGCCATTGCCCTAGCCACTGATTTCAAACAGCAGCGATTAGGCCAGAGTGATGAAGCATCTGGATTTTCCTCCAGGTGTCTCTTTCCTCAGGGAGTGAGGAAGGTGTTACAGCACACCCAGATGGAGGAAGAATGTGTGTAAGAGATTTCCTCACAATGTATAATCTCATATACACAAAATTTGCCCATGATTCGGGGACCTACATGACCATTGTCACATGATAGAGACAGATTTTCCTATTCATTATCTACCAACTGCTGACAGCCTCCTCCCCAGAAACAATTTCTAAATCTGCATTCTTTATCACCTTGAATAGCAAGGGGAATAGACTTCCATCGCAAACTCTCATTAGAGAAGGCTGTTTCCCAGGACAATTGATGCATCAACGGGCCTACATCAAGTAACATTAATTTTGACAGCTTGTCTCCTGCACAATTAATTTATCTCATTCACCATGTTTTCCACTCCCAGAGTCTTCATTAAATTCAATTCAATTAAATTCTACCCAAATGTGTTTCAAAACTATTTAATAAGTCAAAGATTTAGGTTTCATTTTAATGCTGTGATTATTCAAATATCAATTAATTCAAATGTACACAGCATTTTGTCAGATGCTTCTCTAAGAAGATGGGCAAGTGATCTTTCCCTGATGTATATCTTTTAAATTTTCTGAACTGTTTCTGGGATGGCATTAATCCATCTATGTCACTAATTGAACATAATCTGTTAAACATAGAATCCCGACAGTGCAGAGGGAGGCTATTCGGGCCACCGAGTCTGCACCAACTCTCCGAAAGAGTATCTTACCTGGGCTCACCACCCCACCCTATCCCCTCAAATCCATGTGTCCAGTACGGCCAATCCGCTTAACCAATGCATCTTCGGACAGTGGGAGGAAACCGGAGCATCCAGAGGAAATCCATGCAAACACAGGGAAAACGTGCAAACTCCACACAGTCACCTCAGGCTGGAATCAAACTCTTGTCTCTGATATTATGATGCAGCAGTGCTAACCGCTATGCCACTGTGCCATCCAGTGTTGTAGCTGTAGAGGCTGATTTATGAGTGGCAAACTCTTCCATACCCAGTGGAGATGAACAATGTTGGTCCAAGGTCAACTGATGTTTTTTTCCTGCTGGCTGTTTTCTGCCATCTGTTTTTTTTTGTCCTCTGCTTTTTTCTATGGACTTTCTGACTACTTGCCTTCAGGCAATCCAGTCAACAGCATCATCAACTCTAATTGCAGTCAATTTGAGACTTTGCTTGCAGAGAGCTTCGTGTCATAGATGTAGATGACTTTCATGCTGATGGCAAGCTCACCTTAGAGCATGTCTTTGGGTATGTGTCTGTCATCCATTCAGCTCACATGACCCAAACAATGGAGTCACCACTAATCCAAGGACAAACATACTGGGGATCTCTGCACACAGGTGTACTTCCATTTTGGCATTCTTGACTTGCCAGGAGATGCTCAATATTCATTTGAGCCAATGAAGGGGGAAAGTTGCACTTGCATAAGTTGTCCATACTTCACTACATACATAACTTTGTTTTTTTGAGTTAGTTTGCTGTTGGTTCATATTTGACTCAACTTTGACATGACAGCTGTGGTCTTGGCAATCCTGATGCTAATTTCAGCAACGATGGACAGATTGCTGGTAATTGTTGATCCAGGATATGTGAACCTGTAGCAACATTCAGTGTGAGGTTGTTGATGTTGATGAAATATGAAGTCTCTGAGATCATGTACCAACTGACTCAAGAACAGCTTCTTCCCTGCTGCCATCTGACTTTTGAATAAACCTACCATATACTAAGCTGATCTTTCTCTGCACCCTAGCCATGACTGTAACACAATATCCTGCAACCTCTCCTTTCCTTCTCCCTATTGTCTCACTGTGGGAGTGCTGCTCGGGCTGCAGTAGAGTGTGACAGTTGCTGTCTCAGTGTGGGAGTGCTGCTCGGGCTGCAGTGGAGAGTGACAGTTGGTGTCTCAGTGTGGGAGTGCTGCTCGGGCTGCAGTAGAGTGTGACAGTTGCTGTCTCAGTGTGGGAGTGCTGCTCGGGCTGCAGTGGAGAGTGACAGTTGGTGTCTCAGTGTGGGAGTGCTGCTCGGGCTGCAGTAGAGTGTGACAGTTGCTGTCTCAGTGTGGGAGTGCTGCTCGGGCTGCAGTAGAGAGTGACAGTTGGTGTCTCAGTGAGGGAGTGCTGCTCGGGCTGCAGTAGAGTGTGACAGTTGGTGTCTCAGTGTGGGAGTGCTGCTCGGGCTGCAGTGGAGAGTGACAGTTGGTGTCTCAGTGAGGGAGTGCTGCTCGGGCTGCAGTAGAGTGTGACAGTTGGGGAAGTGTGGGGAAGTTTTTTGTTTTCTTTTTTTCTTGCTGGTAATGGCTTCAGGGATGGCAGTTCAGGCAGTATGCTGCATCTCCTGTGGGATGTATGTGGTGAGGAAATCCAGTAGTGTTTCAGGAGATTTTAGTTGTAAGAAGTGCATTAGATTGCAGCTTCTGGAGGAGCGTGTAAAGGAGCTGGAGGGGGAGGTAGAGGAACTCCGCATAATTCAGGAGGCGGAGGTGGAAGTTGATAGGAGTTATAGAGAAATAGTAACTCCTAGAAATGAGGCTTGGGTCAATGCCAGGAGGAGGGGTAAGAAGCAATCGGGAAGACAATCCCCTGGGGCGGTTCCCCTCCATAATAGGTTTTCGGTGCTGGAGGCTACAGTTGAGGAGGAATCTACTGAGCATAGAGAGCAGATCTCTGGGGG